>NW_027523193.1:0-56549 GCF_052094955.1 Ictidomys tridecemlineatus
ACGAGTTGCCAGAAATCTAAGGAAACACTTTTTCACCCAATCTTGATGAAACTTTCAGGTAACGATCAGTCCACCAATCCCACTTGGCTCGCCAAATTTCGTTCTTCTAGGTTAAACCGTTCGTTGGCAGTAACTAGTTTCATTTTGAGGTTTCACTCTGTTTTCTCCTATAGGGATACATGTATTTGGAACTCTAAATCAAACACGGCTTGTGCCAGCTCTTTGAAACTTGACACAATAAAGCAGTTCCAAGTTCTATCTCTATGGTTTGTTTGCTGTTGATGTAGCCCTAAGCAGAGACTGGCGAGAATCACTTTCATGGAAAGGGCCTGCCAAGCTTCCAAAAAACTAGGAGTTGCCTGAAATCTAAGCAAACACTTTTTCACCCAATCTTGATGAATCTTTCATGTAATAATCATTACACCAATCCCACTTGGCTCACCAAATTTCGTTCTTCTAGGTTAAACCGTTCGTTGGCAGTAACCGGTTTCATTTTGAGGTTTCACTCTGTTTTCTCCCTTAGGGATACATGTATTTGGAACTCTAAATCAAACACGGTTTGTGCTAGCTCTTTGAAACTTGACACAATAAAGCAGTTTCAAGTTCAATCTCTATGGTTTGTTTGCTGTTGATGTAGCCCTAAGCAGAGATTGGCGAGAATCACTTTCATGGAAAGGGCCTGCCAAGCTTCCAAAAAACTACGAGTTGCCTGAAATCTCAGCAAACACTTTTTCACCCAATCTTGATGAAACTTTCAGGTAATGATCAGTGCACCAATCCCACTTGGCTCGCAAAATTTCGTTTTTCTAGGTTCAACCGTTCGTTGGCAGTAACCGGTTTCATTTTGAGGTTTCACTCTGTTTTCTCCTATAGGGATAAATGTATTTGGAACTCTAAATCAAACACGGTTTGTGCTAGCTCTTTGAAACTTGACACAATAAAGCAGTTTCAAGTTCTATCTCTATGGTTTGTTTGCTGTTGATGTAGCCCTAAGCAGAGACTGGCGAGAATCACTTTCATGGAAAGGGCCTGCCAAGCTTCCAAAAAACTACGAGTTGCCTGAAATCTCAGCACACACTTTTTCACCCAATCTTGATGAAACTTTCAGGTAACGATCAGTACACCAATCCCACTTGGTTCGCCAAATTTCGTTCTTCTAGGTTAAACCGTTCGTTGGCAGTAACCGGTTTCATTTTGAGGTTTCACTCTGTTTTCTCCTATAGGGATACATGTATTTGGAACTCTAAATCAAACACGGTTTGTGCTAGCTCTTTGAAACTTGACACAATAAAGCAGTTTCAAGTTCTATCTCTATGGTTTGTTTGCTGTTGATGTAGCCCTAAGCAGAGACTGGCGAGAATCACTTTCATGGAAAGGGCCTGCCAAGCTTCCAAAAAACTACGAGTTGCCTGAAATCTTAGCAAACACTTTTTCACCCAATCTTGATGAAACTTTAACGTAATGATCAGTACACCAATCCCACTTGGCTCTCCAAATTTCGTTCTTCTAGGTTAAACCGTTCGTTGGCAGTAACCGGTTTCATTTTGAGGTTTCACTCTGTTTTCTCCTATAGGGATACATGTATTTGGAACTCTAAATCAAACACGGTTTGTGCTAGCTCTTTGAAACTTGACACAATAAAGCAGTTTCAAGTTCTATCTCTATGGTTTGTTTGCTGTTGATGTAGCCCTAAGCAGAGACTGGCGAGAATCACTTTCATGGAAAAGGCCTGCCAAGCTTCCAAAAAACTACGAGTTCCCTGAAATCTCAGCACACACTTTTTCACCCAATCTTGATGAAACTTTCAGGTAATGATCAGTACACCAATCCCACATTGCTCGCCATGTTTCGTTCTTCTAGGTTAAACCATTCGTTTGCAGTAACCGGTTTCATTTTGAGGTTTCACTCTGTTTTCTCCTATAGGGATACATGTATTTGGAACTCTAAGTGAAACACGGTTTGTGCTAGCTCTTTGACACTTGACACAATAAAGCAGTTTCAAGTTCTATCTCTATGGTTTGTTTGCTGTTGATGTAGCCCTAAGCAGAGACTGGCGAGAATCACTTTCATGGAAAGGGCCTGCCAAGCTTCCAAAAAACTACGAGTTGCCAGAAATCTAAGGAAACACTTTTTCACCCAATCTTGATGAAACTTTCAGGTAACGATCAGTCCACCAATCCCACTTGGCTCGCCAAATTTCGTTCTTCTAGGTTAAACCGTTCGTTGGCAGTAACCAGTTTCATTTTGAGGTTTCACTCTGTTTTCTCCTATAGGGATACATGTATTTGGAACTCTAAATCAAACACGGCTTGTGCCAGCTCTTTGAAACTTGACACAATAAAGCAGTTCCAAGTTCTATCTCTATGGTTTGTTTGCTGTTGATGTAGCCCTAAGCAGAGACTGGCGAGAATCACTTTCATGGAAAGGGCCTGCCAAGCTTCCAAAAAACTACGAGTTGCCTGAAATCTCAGCACACACTTTTTCACCCAATCTTGATGAAACTTTCAGGTAACGATCAGTACACCAATCCCACTTGGCTCGCCAAATTTCGTTCTTCTAGGTTAAACCGTTCGTTGGCAGTAACCGGTTTCATTTTGAGGTTTCACTCTGTTTTCTCCTATAGGGATACATGTATTTGGAACTCTAAATCAAACACGGTTTGTGCTAGCTCTTTGAAACTTGACACAATAAAGCAGTTTCAAGTTCTATCTCTATGGTTTGTTTGCTGTTGATGTAGCCCTAAGCAGAGACTGGCGAGAATCACTTTCATGGAAAGGGCCTGCCAAGCTTCCAAAAAACTACGAGTTGCCTGAAATCTTAGCAAACACTTTTTCACCCAATCTTGATGAAACTTTAAGGTAATGATAAGTACACCAATCCCACTTGGCTCTCCAAATTTCGTTCTTCTAGGTTAAACCGTTCGTTGGCAGTAACCGGTTTCATTTTGAGGTTTCACTCTGTTTTCTCCTATAGGGATACATGTATTTGGAACTCTAAATCAAACACGGTTTGTGCTAGCTCTTTGAAACTTGACACAATAAAGCAGTTTCAAGTTCTATCTCTATGGTTTGTTTGCTGTTGATGTAGCCCTAAGCAGAGACTGGCGAGAATCACTTTCATGGAAAGGGCCTGCCAAGCTTCCAAAAAACTAGGAGTTGCCTGAAATCTAAGCAAACACTTTTTCACCCAATCTTGATGAATCTTTCATGTAATAATCATTACACCAATCCCACTTGGCTCACCAAATTTCGTTCTTCTAGGTTAAACCGTTCGTTGGCAGTAACCGGTTTCATTTTGAGGTTTCACTCTGTTTTCTCCCTTAGGGATACATGTATTTGGAACTCTAAATCAAACACGGTTTGTGCTAGCTCTTTGAAACTTGACACAATAAAGCAGTTTCAAGTTCAATCTCTATGGTTTGTTTGCTGTTGATGTAGCCCTAAGCAGAGATTGGCGAGAATCACTTTCATGGAAAGGGCCTGCCAAGCTTCCAAAAAACTACGAGTTGCCTGAAATCTCAGCAAACACTTTTTCACCCAATCTTGATGAAACTTTCAGGTAATGATCAGTGCACCAATCCCACTTGGCTCGCAAAATTTCGTTTTTCTAGGTTCAACCGTTCGTTGGCAGTAACCGGTTTCATTTTGAGGTTTCACTCTGTTTTCTCCTATAGGGATAAATGTATTTGGAACTCTAAATCAAACACGGTTTGTGCTAGCTCTTTGAAACTTGACACAATAAAGCAGTTTCAAGTTCTATCTCTATGGTTTGTTTGCTGTTGATGTAGCCCTAAGCAGAGACTGGCGAGAATCACTTTCATGGAAAGGGCCTGCCAAGCTTCCAAAAAACTACGAGTTGCCTGAAATCTCAGCACACACTTTTTCACCCAATCTTGATGAAACTTTCAGGTAACGATCAGTACACCAATCCCACTTGGCTCGCCAAATTTCGTTCTTCTAGGTTAAACCGTTCGTTGGCAGTAACCGGTTTCATTTTGAGGTTTCACTCTGTTTTCTCCTATAGGGATACATGTATTTGGAACTCTAAATCAAACACGGTTTGTGCTAGCTCTTTGAAACTTGACACAATAAAGCAGTTTCAAGTTCTATCTCTATGGTTTGTTTGCTGTTGATGTAGCCCTAAGCAGAGACTGGCGAGAATCACTTTCATGGAAAGGGCCTGCCAAGCTTCCAAAAAACTACGAGTTGCCTGAAATCTTAGCAAACACTTTTTCACCCAATCTTGATGAAACTTTAACGTAATGATCAGTACACCAATCCCACTTGGCTCTCCAAATTTCGTTCTTCTAGGTTAAACCGTTCGTTGGCAGTAACCGGTTTCATTTTGAGGTTTCACTCTGTTTTCTCCTATAGGGATACATGTATTTGGAACTCTAAATCAAACACGGTTTGTGCTAGCTCTTTGAAACTTGACACAATAAAGCAGTTTCAAGTTCTATCTCTATGGTTTGTTTGCTGTTGATGTAGCCCTAAGCAGAGACTGGCGAGAATCACTTTCATGGAAAAGGCCTGCCAAGCTTCCAAAAAACTACGAGTTCCCTGAAATCTCAGCACACACTTTTTCACCCAATCTTGATGAAACTTTCAGGTAATGATCAGTACACCAATCCCACATTGCTCGCCATGTTTCGTTCTTCTAGGTTAAACCATTCGTTTGCAGTAACCGGTTTCATTTTGAGGTTTCACTCTGTTTTCTCCTATAGGGATACATGTATTTGGAACTCTAAGTGAAACACGGTTTGTGCTAGCTCTTTGACACTTGACACAATAAAGCAGTTTCAAGTTCTATCTCTATGGTTTGTTTGCTGTTGATGTAGCCCTAAGCAGAGACTGGCGAGAATCACTTTCATGGAAAGGGCCTGCCAAGCTTCCAAAAAACTACGAGTTGCCAGAAATCTAAGGAAACACTTTTTCACCCAATCTTGATGAAACTTTCAGGTAACGATCAGTCCACCAATCCCACTTGGCTCGCCAAATTTCGTTCTTCTAGGTTAAACCGTTCGTTGGCAGTAACCAGTTTCATTTTGAGGTTTCACTCTGTTTTCTCCTATAGGGATACATGTATTTGGAACTCTAAATCAAACACGGCTTGTGCCAGCTCTTTGAAACTTGACACAATAAAGCAGTTCCAAGTTCTATCTCTATGGTTTGTTTGCTGTTGATGTAGCCCTAAGCAGAGACTGGCGAGAATCACTTTCATGGAAAGGGCCTGCCAAGCTTCCAAAAAACTACGAGTTGCCTGAAATCTCAGCACACACTTTTTCACCCAATCTTGATGAAACTTTCAGGTAACGATCAGTACACCAATCCCACTTGGCTCGCCAAATTTCGTTCTTCTAGGTTAAACCGTTCGTTGGCAGTAACCGGTTTCATTTTGAGGTTTCACTCTGTTTTCTCCTATAGGGATACATGTATTTGGAACTCTAAATCAAACACGGTTTGTGCTAGCTCTTTGAAACTTGACACAATAAAGCAGTTTCAAGTTCTATCTCTATGGTTTGTTTGCTGTTGATGTAGCCCTAAGCAGAGACTGGCGAGAATCACTTTCATGGAAAGGGCCTGCCAAGCTTCCAAAAAACTACGAGTTGCCTGAAATCTTAGCAAACACTTTTTCACCCAATCTTGATGAAACTTTAAGGTAATGATAAGTACACCAATCCCACTTGGCTCTCCAAATTTCGTTCTTCTAGGTTAAACCGTTCGTTGGCAGTAACCGGTTTCATTTTGAGGTTTCACTCTGTTTTCTCCTATAGGGATACATGTATTTGGAACTCTAAATCAAACACGGTTTGTGCTAGCTCTTTGAAACTTGACACAATAAAGCAGTTTCAAGTTCTATCTCTATGGTTTGTTTGCTGTTGATGTAGCCCTAAGCAGAGACTGGCGAGAATCACTTTCATGAAAAAGGCCTGCCAAGCTTCCAAAAAACTACGAGTTCCCTGAAATCTCAGCACACACTTTTTCACCCAATCTTGATGAAACTTTCAGGTAATGATCAGTACACCAATCCCACATTGCTCGCCATGTTTCGTTCTTCTAGGTTAAACCATTCGTTTGCAGTAACCGGTTTCATTTTGAGGTTTCACTCTGTTTTCTCCTATAGGGATACAAGTATTTGGAACTCTAAGTCAAACACGGTTTGTGCTAGCTCTTTGACACTTGACACAATAAAGCAGTTTCAAGTTCTATCTCTATGGTTTATTTGCTGTTGATGTAGCCCTAAGCAGAGACTGGCGAGAATCACTTTCATGGAAAGGGCCTGCCAAGCTTCCAAAAAACTACGAGTTGCCAGAAATCTAAGGAAACACTTCTTCACCCAATCTTGATGAAACTTTCAGGTAATGATCAGTACACCAATCCCACTTGGCTCGCCAAATTTCGTTCTTCTAGGTTAAACCGTTCGTTGGCAGTAACCGGTTTCATTTTGAGGTTTCACTCTGTTTTCTCCTATGGGGATACATGTATTTGGAACTCTAAATCAAACACGGTTTGTGCTAGCTCTTTGAAACTTGACACAATAAAGCAGTTTCAAGTTCTATCTCTATGGTTTGTTTGCTGTTGATGTAGCCCTAAGCAGAGACTGGCGAGAATCACTTTCATGGAAAGGGCCTGCCAAGCTTCCAAAAAACTACGAGTTGCCTGAAATCTCAGCACACACTTTTTCACCCAATCTTGATGAAACTTTCAGGTAATGATCAGTACACCAATCCCACTTGGCTCGCCAAATTTCGTTCTTCTAGGTTAAACTGTTCGTTGGCAGTAACCGGTTTCATTTTGAGGTTTCACTCTGTTTTCTCCTATACGGATACATGTATTTGGAACTCTAAATCAAACAGGGTTGTGCTAGCTCTTTGAAACTTGACACAATAAAGCAGTTTCAAGTTCTATCTCTATGGTTTGTTTGCTGTTGATGTAGCCCTAAGCAGAGACTGGCGAGAATCACTTTCATGGAAAGGGCCTGCCAAGCTTCCAAAAATCTACTAGTTGCCTGAAATCTCAGCAAACACTTTTTCACCCAATCTTGATGAAACTTTCAGGTAATGATCAGTACACCAATCCCACTTGGCTCGCCAAATTTCGTTCTTCTAGGTTAAACCGTTCGTTGGCAGTAACCGGTTTCTTTTTGAGGTTTCACTCTCTTTTCTCCTATAGGGATACATGTATTTGGAACTCTAAATAAAACAGGGTTTGTGCTAGCTCTTTGAAACTTGACACAATAAAGCAGTTTCAAGTTCTATCTCTTTGGTTTGTTTGCTGTTGATGTAGCCCTAAGCAGAGACTGGCGAGAATCACTTTCATGGAAAGGGCCTGCCAAGCTTCCAAAAAACTACAAGTTGCCTGAAATCTAAGCAAACACTTTTTCACCCAATCTTGATGAAACTTTCAGGTAATGATCAGTACACCAATCCCACTTGGCTCGCCAAATTTCGTTCTTCTAGGTTAAACCGTTCGTTTTCAGTAACCGGTTTAATTTTGAGGTTTCACTCTGTTTTCCCCTATAGGGATACATGTATTTGGAACTCTAAATCAAACACGGTTTGTGCTAGCTCTTTGAAACTTGACACAATAAAGCAGTTTCAAGTTCTATCTCTATGGTTTGTTTGCTGTTGATGTAGCCCTAAGCAGAGACTGGCGAGAATCACTTTCATGGAAAGGGCCTGCCAAGCTTCCAAAAAACTACGAGTTGCCTGAAATCTCAGCACACACTTTTTCACCCAATATTGATATAACTTTCAGGTAATGATCAGTACACCAATCCCACTAGGCTCGCCAAATTTCGTTCTTCTAGGTTAAACCGTTCGTTGGCAGTAACCGGTTTCGTTTTGAGGTTTCACTCTTTTTTCTCCTATAGGGATACATGTATTTGGAACTCTAAATCAAACACGGTTTGTGCTAGCTCTTTGAAACTTGACACAATAAAGCAGTTTCAAGTTGTATCTCTATGGTTTGTTTGCTGTTGATGTAGCCCTAAGCAGAGACTGGCGAGAATCACTTTCATGGAAAGGGCCTGCCAAGCTTCCAAAAAACTACGAGTTGCCTGAAATCTCAGCAAACACTTTTTCACCCAATCTTGATGAAACTTTCAGGTAATGATCAATACACCAATTCCACTTGGCTCGCCAAATTTCGTTCTTCTAGGTTAAACCGTTCGTTGGCAGTTACCGGTTTCGTTTTGAGGTTTCACTCTGTTTTCTCCTATAGGGATACATGTATTTGGAACTCTAAATCAAACACGGTTTGTGCTAGCTCTTTGAAACTTGACACAATAAAGCAGTTTCAAGTTCTATCTCTATGGTTTGTTTGCTGTTGATGTAGCCCTAAGCAGAGACTGGCGAGAATCACTTTCATGGAAAGGGCCTGCAAAGCTTCCAAAAAACTACTTGTTGCCTGAAATCGCAGCACACACTTTTTCACCCAATCTTGATGAAACTTTCAGGTAATGATCAGTACACCAATCCCACTTGGCTCGCCAAATTTCGTTCTTCTAGGTTAAACCGTTCGTTGGCAGTAACCGGTTTCATTTTGAGGTTTCACTCTGTTTTCTCCTATGGGGATACATGTATTTGGAACTCTAAATCAAACACGGTTTGTGCTAGCTCTTTGAAACTTGACACAATAAAGCAGTTTCAAGTTCTATCTCTATGGTTTGTTTGCTGTTGATGTAGCCCTAAGCAGAGACTGGCGAGAATCACTTTCATGGAAAGGGCCTGCCAAGCTTCCAAAAAACTACGAGTTGCCTGAAATCTCAGCACACACTTTTTCACCCAATCTTGATGAAACTTTCAGGTAATGATCAGTACACCAATCCCACTTGGCTCGCCAAATTTCGTTCTTCTAGGTTAAACTGTTCGTTGGCAGTAACCGGTTTCATTTTGAGGTTTCACTCTGTTTTCTCCTATACGGATACATGTATTTGGAACTCTAAATCAAACAGGGTTGTGCTAGCTCTTTGAAACTTGACACAATAAAGCAGTTTCAAGTTCTATCTCTATGGTTTGTTTGCTGTTGATGTAGCCCTAAGCAGAGACTGGCGAGAATCACTTTCATGGAAAGGGCCTGCCAAGCTTCCAAAAATCTACTAGTTGCCTGAAATCTCAGCAAACACTTTTTCACCCAATCTTGATGAAACTTTCAGGTAATGATCAGTACACCAATCCCACTTGGCTCGCCAAATTTCGTTCTTCTAGGTTAAACCGTTCGTTGGCAGTAACCGGTTTCTTTTTGAGGTTTCACTCTCTTTTCTCCTATAGGGATACATGTATTTGGAACTCTAAATCAAACAGGGTTTGTGCTAGCTCTTTGAAACTTGACACAATAAAGCAGTTTCAAGTTCTATCTCTTTGGTTTGTTTGCTGTTGATGTAGCCCTAAGCAGAGACTGGCGAGAATCACTTTCATGGAAAGGGCCTGCCAAGCTTCCAAAAAACTACAAGTTGCCTGAAATCTAAGCAAACACTTTTTCACCCAATCTTGATGAAACTTTCAGGTAATGATCAGTACACCAATCCCACTTGGCTCGCCAAATTTCGTTCTTCTAGGTTAAACCGTTCGTTTTCAGTAACCGGTTTAATTTTGAGGTTTCACTCTGTTTTCCCCTATAGGGATACATGTATTTGGAACTCTAAATCAAACACGGTTTGTGCTAGCTCTTTGAAACTTGACACAATAAAGCAGTTTCAAGTTCTATCTCTATGGTTTGTTTGCTGTTGATGTAGCCCTAAGCAGAGACTGGCGAGAATCACTTTCATGGAAAGGGCCTGCCAAGCTTCCAAAAAACTACGAGTTGCCTGAAATCTCAGCACACACTTTTTCACCCAATATTGATATAACTTTCAGGTAATGATCAGTACACCAATCCCACTAGGCTCGCCAAATTTCGTTCTTCTAGGTTAAACCGTTCGTTGGCAGTAACCGGTTTCGTTTTGAGGTTTCACTCTTTTTTCTCCTATAGGGATACATGTATTTGGAACTCTAAATCAAACACGGTTTGTGCTAGCTCTTTGAAACTTGACACAATAAAGCAGTTTCAAGTTGTATCTCTATGGTTTGTTTGCTGTTGATGTAGCCCTAAGCAGAGACTGGCGAGAATCACTTTCATGGAAAGGGCCTGCCAAGCTTCCAAAAAACTACGAGTTGCCTGAAATCTCAGCAAACACTTTTTCACCCAATCTTGATGAAACTTTCAGGTAATGATCAATACACCAATTCCACTTGGCTCGCCAAATTTCGTTCTTCTAGGTTAAACCGTTCGTTGGCAGTTACCGGTTTCGTTTTGAGGTTTCACTCTGTTTTCTCCTATAGGGATACATGTATTTGGAACTCTAAATCAAACACGGTTTGTGCTAGCTCTTTGAAACTTGACACAATAAAGCAGTTTCAAGTTCTATCTCTATGGTTTGTTTGCTGTTGATGTAGCCCTAAGCAGAGACTGGCGAGAATCACTTTCATGGAAAGGGCCTGCAAAGCTTCCAAAAAACTACTTGTTGCCTGAAATCGCAGCACACACTTTTTCACCCAATCTTGATGAAACTTTCAGGTAATGATCAGTACACCAATCCCACTTGGCTCGCCAAATTTCGTTCTTCTAGGTTAAACCGTTCGTTGGCAGTAACCGGTTTAATTTTGAGTTTTCACTCTGTTTTCTCCTATAGGGATACATGTATTTGGAACTCTAAATCAAACACGGTTTGTGCTAGCTCTTTGAAACTTGACACAATAAAGCAGTTTCAAGTTCTATCTCTATGGTTTGTTTGCTGTTGATGTAGCCCTAAGCAGAGACTGGCGAGAATCACTTTCATGGAAAGGGCTTGCCAAGCTAGCAAAAAAATATGAGTTTCCTGAAATCTCAGCACACACTTTTTCACCCAATCTTGATGAAACTTTCAGGTAATGATCAGTACACCAATCCCACTTGGCTCGCCAAATTTCGTTCTTCTAGGTTAAACCGTTCGTTGGCAGTAACCGGTTTCATTTTCAGGTTTCACTCTGTTTTCTCCTATAGGGATACATGTATTTGGAACTCTAAATCAAACACGGTTTGTGCTAGCTCTTTGAAAGTTGACAAAATAAAGCAGTTTCAAGTTCTGTCTCTATGGTTTGTTTGCTGTTGATGTAGCCCTAAGCAGAGACTGGCGAGAATCACTTTCATGGAAAGGGCATGCCAAGCTTACAAAAAACTACGAGTTGCCTGAAATCTAAGCACACATTTTTTCACCCAATCTTGATGAAACTTTCAGGTAATGATCAGTACACCAATCACACTTGGCTCGCCAAATTTCGTTCTTCTAGGTTAAACCGTTCGTTGGCAATAACCGGTTTTATTTTGAGGTTTCACTCTGTTTTCTCCTATAGGAATACATGTATTTGGAACTCTAAATCAAACACGGTTTCTGCTAGCTCTTTGAAACTTGACACAATAAAGCAGTTTCAAGTTCTATCTCTATGGTTTGTTTGCTGTTGATGTAGCCCAAAGTAGAGACTGGCGAGAATCACTTTCATGGAAAGGGCCTGCCAAGCTTCCAAGAAACTACGAGTTTCCTGAAATCTCAGCAATCATTTTTTCACTCAATCTTGATGATACTTTCAGGTAATGATCAGTACACCAAGCCCAATTGGCTCGCCAAATTTCGTTCTTCTAGGTTAAACCGTTTGTTGGCAGTAACCGGTTTCATTTTGAGGTTTCACTCTGTTTTCTCCTATAGGGATACATGTATTTGGAACTCTAAATCAAACACGGTTTGTGCTAGCTCTTTGAAACTTGACACAATAAAGCAGTTTCAAGTTCTATCTCTATGGTTTGTTTGCTGTTGATGTAGCCCTAAGCAGAGACTGGCGAGAATCACTTTCATCGAAAGGGCTTGCCAAGCTTCCAAAAAACTACGAGTTGCCTGAAGTCTCAGCACACACTTTTTCACCCAATCTTGATGAAACTTTCAGGTAATGATCAGTACACCAATCCCACTTTGCTCGCCAAATTTCGTTCTTCTAGGTTAAACCGTTCGTTTTCAGTAACCGGTTTCATTTTGAGGTTTCACTCTGTTTTCTCCTATAGAAATACATGTATTTAGAAGTATAAATCAAACACGGTTTGTGATAGCTCTTTGAAACTTGACACAATAAAGCAGTTTCAAGTTCTATCTCTATGGATTGCTTGCTGTTGATGTAGCCCTAAGCAGAGACTGGCGAGAATCACTTTCATGGAAAGGGCCTGCCAAGCTTCCAAAAAACTACGAGTTGCCTGAAATCTCAGCAAAGACTTTTTCACCCAATCTTGATGATACTTTCAGGTAATGATCAGTACACCAATCCCACTTGGCTCGCCAAATTCAGTATTCTAGGTTAAACCGTTCGTTGGCAGTAACCGGTTTCATTTTGAGGTTTCACTCTGTTTTCTCCTATAGGGATACATGTATTTGGAACTCTAAATCAAACACGGTTTGTGCTAGCTCTTTGAAACTTGACACAATAAAGCAGTTTCAAGTTCTATCTCTATGGTTTGTTTGCTGTTGATGTAGCCCTAAGCAGAGACTGGCGAGAATCACTTTCATGGAAAGGGCCTGCCAAGCTTCCAAAAAACTACGAGTTGCCTGAAATCTCAGCACACACTTTTTCACCCAATCTTGATGAAACTTTCAGGTAATGATCAGTACACCAATCCCACTTGGCTCGCCAAATTTCGTTCTTCTAGGTTAAACCGTTCGTTGGCAGTAACCGGTTTCATTTTGAGGTTCCACTCTGTTTTCTCCTATACGGATACATGTATTTGGAACTCTATGTCAAACACGGTTTGTGCTAGCTCTTTTAAACTTGACACAATAAAGCAGTTTCAAGTTCTATCTCTATGGTTTGTTTGCTGTTGATGTAGCCCTAAGCAGAGACTGGCGAGAATCACTTTCATGGAAAGGGCCTGCCAAGCTTCCAAAAAACTACTAGTTGTCTGATATCTCAGCAAACACTTTTTCACCCAATCTTGATGATACTTTCAGGTAATGATCAGTACACCAATCCCACTTGGCTCGCCAAATTTCGTTCTTCTAGGTTAAACCGTTCGTTGGCAGTAACCGGTTTCATTTTGAGGTTTCACTGTGTTTTCTCGTATAGGGATACATGTATTTGGAACTCTAAATCAAACACGGTTTATGCTAGTTCTTTGAAAGTTGACACAATAAAGCAGTTTCAAGTTCTATCTCTATGGTTGCTTTGCTGTTGATGTAGCCCTAATAAGAGACTGGCGAGAATCACTTTCATGGAAAGGGCCTGCCAAGCTTCCAAAAAACTACGAGTTGCCTTAAATCTCAGCACACACTTTTTCACCCAATCTTGATGAAACTTTCAGGTAATGATCAGTACACCAATCCCACTTGGCTCGCCAAATTTCGTTCTTCTAGGTTAAACCGTTCGTTGGCAGTAACCGCTTTCATTTTGAGGTTTCACTCTGTTTTCTCTTTTAGGGATACATGTATTTGGAACTCTAAATCAAACACGGTTTGTGCTTGCTCTTTGAAACTTGACACAATAAAGCAGTTTCAAGTTCTATCTCTATGGTTTGTTTGCTGTTGATGTAGCCCTAAGCAGAGACTGGCGAGAATCACTTTCATGGAAAGGGCCTGCCAAGCTTCCAAAAAACTACGAGTTGCCTGAAACCTCAGCACACACTTTTTCACCCAATCTTGATGAAACTTTCAGGTAATGATCAGTACACCAATCCCACTTGGCTCGCCAAATTTCGTTCTTCTAGGTTAAACCGTTCGTTGGCAGTAACCGGTTTAATTTTGAGGTTTCACTCTGTTTTCTCCCTTAGGGATACAAGTATTTGGAACTCTAAATCAAACACGGTTTGTGCTAGGTCTTTGAAACTTGACACAATAAAGCAGTTTCAAGTTCAATCTCTATGGTTTGTTTGCTGTTGATGTAGCCCTAAGCAGAGACTGGCGAGAATCACTTTCATGGAAAGGGCCTGCCAAGCTTCCAAAAAACTACGAGTTGCCTGAAATCTCAGCACACACTTTTTCACCCAATCTTGATGAAACTTTCAGGTAATGATCAGTACACCAATCCCACTTTGCTCGCCAAATTTCGTTCTTCTAGGTTAAACCGTTCGTTTTCAGTAACCGGTTTCATTTTGAGGTTTCACTCTGTTTTCTCCTATAGAAATACATGTATTTAGAAGTATAAATCAAACACGGTTTGTGATAGCTCTTTGAAACTTGACACAATAAAGCAGTTTCAAGTTCTATCTCTATGGATTGATTGCTGTTGATGTAGCCCTAAGCAGAGACTGGCGAGAATCACTTTCATGGAAAGGGCCTGCCAAGCTTCCAAAAAACTACGAGTTGCCTGAAATCTCAGCAAACACTTTTTCACCCAATCTTGATGATACTTTCAGGTAATGATCAGTACACCAATCCCACTTGGCTCGCCAAATTTCGTTCTTCTAGGTTAAACCGTTCGTTGGCAGTAACCGGTTTCATTTTGAGGTTTCACTCTGTTTTCTCCTATAGGGATACATGTATTTGGAACTCTAAATCAAACACGGTTTGTGCTAGCTCTTTGAAACTTGACACAATAAAGCAGTTTCAAGTTCTATCTCTATGGTTTGTTTGCTGTTGATGTAGCCCTAAGCAGAGACTGGCGAGAATCACTTTCATGGAAAGGGCCTGCCAAGCTTCCAAAAAACTACGAGTTGCCTGAAATCTCAGCACACACTTTTTCACCCAATCTTGATGAAACTTTCAGGTAATGATCAGTACACCAATCCCACTTGGCTCGCCAAATTTCGTTCTTCTAGGTTAAACCGTTCGTTGGCAGTAATCGGTTTCATTTTGAGGTTTCACTCTGTTTTCTCCCTTAGGGATACAAGTATTTGGAACTCTAAATCAAACACGGTTTGTGCTAGGTCTTTGAAACTTGACACAATAAAGCAGTTTCAAGTTCAATCTCTATGGTTTGTTTGCTGTTGATGTAGCCCTAAGCAGAGACTGGCGAGAATCACTTTCATGGAAAGGGCCTGCCAAGCTTCCAAAAAACTACGAGTTGCCTGAAATCTCAGCACACACTTTTTCACCCAATCTTGATGAAACTTTCAGGTAATGATCAGTACACCAATCCCACTTTGCTCGCCAAATTTCGTTCTTCTAGGTTAAACCGTTCGTTTTCAGTAACCGGTTTCATTTTGAGGTTTCACTCTGTTTTCTCCTATAGAAATACATGTATTTAGAAGTATAAATCAAACACGGTTTGTGATAGCTCTTTGAAACTTGACACAATAAAGCAGTTTCAAGTTCTATCTCTATGGATTGATTGCTGTTGATGTAGCCCTAAGCAGAGACTGGCGAGAATCACTTTCATGGAAAGGGCCTGCCAAGCTTCCAAAAAACTACGAGTTGCCTGAAATCTCAGCAAACACTTTTTCACCCAATCTTGATGATACTTTCAGGTAATGATCAGTACACCAATCCCACTTGGCTCGCCAAATTTCGTTCTTCTAGGTTAAACCGTTCGTTGGCAGTAACCGGTTTCATTTTGAGGTTTCACTCTGTTTTCTCCTATAGGGATACATGTATTTGGAACTCTAAATCAAACACGGTTTATGCTAGCTCTTTGAAACTTGACACAATAAAGCAGTTTCAAGTTCTATCTCTATGGTTTGTTTGCTGTTGATGTAGCCCTAAGCAGAGACTGGCGAGAATCACTTTCATGGAAAGGGCCTGCCAAGCTTCCAAAAAACTACGAGTTGCCTGAAATCTCAGCACACACTTTTTCACCCAATCTTGATGAAACTTTCAGGTAATGATCAGTACACCAATCCCACTTGGCTCGCCAAATTTCGTTCTTCTAGGTTAAACCGTTCGTTGGCAGTAACCGGTTTCATTTTGAGGTTTCACTCTGTTTTCTCCTATACGGATACATGTATTTGGAACTCTAAGTCAAACATGGTTTGTGCCAGCTCTTTGAAACTTGACACAATAAAGCAGTTTCAAGTTCTATCTGTATGGTTTGTTTGCTGTTGATGTAGCACTAAGCAGAGACTGGCGAGAATCACTTTCATGGAAAGGGCCTGCCAAGCTTCCAAAAAACTACTAGTTGTCTGATATCTCAGCAAACACTTTTTCACCCAATCTTGATGATACTTTCAGGTAATGATCAGTACACCAATCCCACTTGGCTCGCCAAATTTCGTTCTTCTAGGTTAAACCGTTCGTTGGCAGTAACCGGTTTCATTTTGAGGTTTCACTGTGTTTTCTCCTATAGGGATACATGTATTTGGAACTCTAAATCAAACACGGTTTGTGCTAGCTCTTTGAAACTTGACACAATAAAGCAGTTTCAAGTTCTCTCTCTATAGTTTGTTTGCTGTTGATGTAGCCCTAAGCACAGACTGGCGAGAATCACTTTCATGGAAAGGGCCTGCCAAGCTTCCAAAAAACTACGAGTTCCCTGAAATCTCAGCAAACACTTTTTCACCCAATCTTGATGAACCTTTCAGGTAATGATCAGTACACCAATCCCACTTGGTTCGCCAAATTTCGTTCTTCTAGGTTAAACCGTTCGTTGGCAGTAACCGGTTTCATTTTGAGGTTTCACTATGTTTTCTCCTATAGGGATACATGTATTTGGAACTCTAAATCAAACACGGTTTATGCTAGCTCTTTGAAACTTGACACAATAAAGCAGTTTCAAGTTCAATCTCTATGGTTTGTTTGCTGTTGATGTAGCCCTAAGCAGAGACTGGCGAGAATCACTTTCATGGAAAGGGCCTGCCAAGCTTCCAAAAAACTACGAGTTGCCTGAAATCTCAGCACACACTTTTTCACCCAATCTTGATGAAACTTTCAGGTAATGATCAGTACACCAATCCCACTTGGCTCGCCAAATTTCGTTCTTCTAGGTTAAACCGTTCGTTGGCAGTAACCGGTTTCATTTTGAGGTTTCACTCTGTTTTCTCCCTTAGGGATACAAGTATTTGGAACTCTAAATCAAACACGGTTTGTGCTAGGTCTTTGAAACTTGACACAATAAAGCAGTTTCAAGTTCAATCTCTATGGTTTGTTTGCTGTTGATGTAGCCCAAAGCAGAGACTGGAGAGAATCACTTTCATGGAAAGGGCCTGCCAAGCTTCCAAAAAACTACCAGTTGCCTGAAATCTCAGCACACACTTTTTCACCCAATCTTGATGAAACTTTCAGGTAATGATCAGTACACCAATCCCACTTGGCTCGCCAAATTTCGTTCTTCTAGGTTAAACCGTTCCTTGGAAGTAACCGGTTTCATTTTGAGGTTTCACTCTGTTTTCTCCTATAGGGATACATGTATTTGGAACTCTTAATCAAACACGGTTTGTGCTAGCTCTTTGAAACTTGACACAATAAAGCAGTTTCAAGTTCTATCTCTATGGTTTGTTTGCTGTTGATGTAGCCCTAAGCAGAAACTGGCGAGAATCACTTTCATGAAAAGGGCCTGCCAAGCTTCCAAAAAACTACGAGTTTCCAGAAATCTCAGCACACACTATTTCACCCAATCTTGATGAAACTTTCAGGTAATGATCAGTACACCAATCCCACTTGGTTCGCCAAATTTCGTTCTTCTAGGTTAAACCGTTCGTTGGCAGTAACCGGCTTCATTTTGAGGTTTCACTGTGTTTTCTCCTATAGGGATACATGTATTTGGAACTCTAAATCAAACACGGTTTGTGCTAGCTCTTTGAAACTTGACACAATAAAGCAGTTTCAAGTTCTATCTCTATATTTTGTTTGCTGTTGATGTAGCCCTAAGCAGAGACTGGCGAGAATCACTTTCATGGAAAGGGCCTGCCAAGCTTCCAAAAAACTACTAGTTGTCTGATATCTCAGCAAACACTTTTTCACCCAATCTTGATGATACTTTCAGGTAATGATCAGTACACCAATCCCACTTGGCTCGCCAAATTTCGTTCTTCTAGGTTAAACCGTTCCTTGGCTGTAACCGGTATCATTTTGAAGTTTCACTGTGTTTTCTCCTATAGGGATACATGTATTTGGAACTCTAAATCAAACACGGTTTATGCTAGCTCTTTGAAGTTGACACAATAAAGCAGTTTCAAGTTCTATCTCTATGGTTTCTTTGCTGTTGATGTAGCCCTAAAAAGAGACTGTCGAGAATCACTTTCATGGAAAGGGCCTGCCAAGCTTCCAAAAAACTACAAGTTGCCTGAAATCTCAGCAAACACTTTTTCACCCAATCTTGATGAAACTTTCAGGTAATGATCAGTACACCAATCCCACTTGGCTCGCCAAATTTCGTTCTTCTAGGTTAAACCGTTCGTTGGCAGTAACCGGTTTCATTTTGAGGTTTCACTCTGTTTTCTCCTATAGGGATACATGTATTTGGAACTCTAAATCAAACACGGTTTGTGCTAGCTCTTTGAAACTTGACACAATAAAGCAGTTTCAAGTTCTGTCTCTATGGTTTGTTTGCTGTTGATGTAGCCCTAACCAGAGACTGGCGAGAGCCACTCTCATGGAAAGGGCCAGCCAAGCTTTCAAAAAACTACGAGTTGCCTGAAATCTCAGCAAACACTTTTTCACCCAATCTTGATGAAACTTTCAGGTAATGATCAGTACACCAATCCCACTTGGCTCGCCAAATTTCGTTCTTCTAGGTTAAACCGTTCGTTGGCAGTAACCGGTTTCATTTTGAGGTTTCACTCTGTTTTCTACTATAGGGATACATGTATTTGGAACTCTAAATCAAACACGGTTTGTGCTAGCTCTTTGAAACCTTACACAATAAAGCAGTTTCAAGTTCTATCTCTATAGTTTGTTTGCTGTTGATGTAGCCCTAAGCAGAGACTGGCGAGAATCACTTTCATGGAAAGGGCCTGCCAAGATTCTAAAAAACTACAAGTTGCCTGAAATTTCAGCACACACTTTTTCACCCAATCTTGATGAAACTTTAAGGTAATGATCAGTACACCAATCCCACTTGACTCGCCAAATTTCGTTCTTGTAGGTTAAACCGTTCGTTGGCAGTAACCGGTTTCATTTTGAGGTTTCACCCTGTTTTCTCCCTTAGGGATACAAGTATTTGGAACTCTAAATCAAACACGGTTTGTGCTAGGTCTTTGAAACTTGACACAATAAAGCAGTTTCAAGTTCTATCTCTATGGTTTGTTTGCTGTTGATGTAGCCCTAAGCAGAGACTGGAGAGAATCACTTTCATGGAAAGGGCCTGCCAAGCTTCCAAAAAACTATGAGTTGCCTGAAATCTCAGCACACACTTTTTCACCCAATCTTGATGAAACTTTCAGGTAATGATCAGTACACCAATCCCACTTGACTCGCCAAATTTCGTTCTTGTAGGTTAAACCGTTCGTTGGCAGTAACCAGTTTCATTTTGAGGTTTCACTCTGTTTTCTCCTATAGGGATACATGTATTTGGAACTCTAAGTCAAACACGGTTTGTGCTAGCTCTTTGAAACTTGACACAATAAAGCAGTTTCAAGTTCTATTTCTATGGTTTGTTTCCTGTTGATGTAGCCCTAAGCAGAGACTGGCGAGAATCACTTTCATGGAAAGGGCCTGCCAAGCTTCCAAAAAACTACGGGTTGCCTGAAATCTCAGCACACACTTTTTCACCCAATCTTGATGAAACTTTCAGGTAATGATCAGTACACCAATCCCACTTTGCTCGCCAAATTTCGTTCTTCTAGGTTAAACCATTCGTTTTCAGTAACCGGTTTCATTTTGAGGTTTCACTCTGTTTTCTCTTATAGAAATACATGTATTTAGAAGTATAAATCAAACACGGTTTGTGATAGCTCTTTGAAACTTGACACAATAAAGCAGTTTCAAGTTCTATCTCTATGGATTGCTTGCTGTTGATGTAGCCCTAAGCAGAGACTGGCGAGAATCACTTTCATGGAAAGGGCCTGCCAAGCTTCCAAAAAACTACGGGTTGCCTGAAATCTCAGCACACACTTTTTCACCCAATCTTGATGAAACTTTCAGGTAATGATCAGTACACCAATCCCACTTTGCTCGCCAAATTTCGTTCTTCTAGGTTAAACCATTCGTTTTCAGTAACCGGTTTCATTTTGAGGTTTCACTCTGTTTTCTCTTATAGAAATACATGTATTTAGAAGTATAAATCAAACACGGTTTGTGATAGCTCTTTGAAACTTGACACAATAAAGCTGTTTCAAGTTCTATCTCTATGGATTGCTTGCTGTTGATGTAGCCCTAAGCAGAGACTGGCGAGAATCACTTTCATGGAAAGGGCCTGCCAAGCTTCCAAAAAACTACGAGTTGCCTGAAATCTCAGCAAACACCTTTTCACCCAATCTTGATGATACTTTCAGGTAATGATCAGTACACCAATCCCACTTGGCTCGCCAAATTTCGTTCTTCTAGGTTAAACCGTTCGTTGGCAGTAACCGGTTTCATTTTGAGGTTTCACTCTGTTTTCTCCTATAGGGATACATGTATTTGGAACTCTAAATCAAACACGGTTTGTGCTAGCTCTTTGAAACTTGACACAATAAAGCAGTTTCAAGTTCTATCTCTATGGTTTGTTTGCTGTTGATGTAGCCCTAAGCAGAGACTGGCGAGAATCACTTTCATGGAAAGGGCCTGCCAAGCTTCCAAAAAACTACGAGTTGCCTGAAATCTCAGCACACACTTTTTCACCCAATCTTGATGAAACTTTCAGGTAATGATCAGTACACCAATCCCACTTGGCTCGCCAAATTTCGTTCTTCTAGGTTAAACCGTTCGTTGGCAGTAACCGGTTTCATTTTGAGGTTTCACTCTGTTTTCTCCTATAGGGATACATGTATTTGGAACTCTAAATCAAACACGGTTTATGCTAGCTCTTTGAAGTTGACACAATAAAGCAGTTTCAAGTTCTATCTCTATGGTTTCTTTGCTGTTGATGTAGCCCTAAAAAGAGACTGGCGAGAATCACTTTCATGGAAAGGGCCTGCCAAGCTTCCAAAAAACTACGAGTTGCCTGAAATCTCAGCAAACACTTTTTCACCCAATCTTGATGAAACTTTCAGGTAATGATCAGTACACCAATCCCACTTGGCTCGCCAAATTTCGTTCTTCTAGGTTAAACCGTTCGTTGGCAGTAACCGGTTTCATTTTGAGGTTTCACTCTGTTTTCTCCTATAGGGATACATGTATTTGGAACTCTAAATCAAACACGGTTTGTGCTAGCTCTTTGAAACTTGACACAATAAAGCAGTTTCAAGTTCTATCTCTATGGTTTGTTTGCTGTTGATGTAGCCCTAACCAGAGACTGGCGAGAGCCACTCTCATGGAAAGGGCCAGCCAAGCTTTCAAAAAACTACGAGTTGCCTGAAATCTCAGCAAACACTTTTTCACCCAATCTTGATGAAACTTTCAGGTAATGATCAGTACACCAATCCCACTTGGCTCGCCAAATTTCGTTCTTCTAGGTTAAACCGTTCGTTGGCAGTAACCGGTTTCATTTTGAGGTTTCACTCTGTTTTCTCCTATAGGGATACATGTATTTGGAACTCTAAATCAAACACGGTTTGTGCTAGCTCTTTGAAACCTTACACAATAAAGCAGTTTCAAGTTCTATCTCTATAGTTTGTTTGCTGTTGATGTAGCCCTAAGCAGAGACTGGCGAGAATCACTTTCATGGAAAGGGCCTGCCAAGATTCTAAAAAACTACAAGTTGCCTGAAATTTCAGCACACACTTTTTCACCCAATCTTGATGAAACTTTCAGGTAATGATCAGTACACCAATCCCACTTGACTCGCCAAATTTCGTTCTTGTAGGTTAAACCATTCGTTGGCAGTAACCGGTTTCATTTTGAGGTTTCACCCTGTTTTCTCCCTTAGGGATACAAGTATTTGGAACTCTAAATCAAACACGGTTTGTGCTAGGTCTTTGAAACTTGACACAATAAAGCAGTTTCAAGTTCTATCTCTATGGTTTGTTTGCTGTTGATGTAGCCCTAAGCAGAGACTGGAGAGAATCACTTTCATGGAAAGGGCCTGCCAAGCTTCCAAAAAACTATGAGTTGCCTGAAATCTCAGCACACACTTTTTCACCCAATCTTGATGAAACTTTCAGGTAATGATCAGTACACCAATCCCACTTGACTCGCCAAATTTCGTTCTTGTAGGTTAAACCGTTCGTTGGCAGTAACCAGTTTCATTTTGAGGTTTCACTCTGTTTTCTCCTATAGGGATACATGTATTTGGAACTCTAAGTCAAACACGGTTTGTGCTAGCTCTTTGAAACTTGACACAATAAAGCAGTTTCAAGTTCTATTTCTATGGTTTGTTTCCTGTTGATGTAGCCCTAAGCAGAGACTGGCGAGAATCACTTTCATGGAAAGGGCCTGCCAAGCTTCCAAAAAACTACGGGTTGCCTGAAATCTCAGCACACACTTTTTCACCCAATCTTGATGAAACTTTCAGGTAATGATCAGTACACCAATCCCACTTTGCTCGCCAAATTTCGTTCTTCTAGGTTAAACCATTCGTTTTCAGTAACCGGTTTCATTTTGAGGTTTCACTCTGTTTTCTCTTATAGAAATACATGTATTTAGAAGTATAAATCAAACACGGTTTGTGATAGCTCTTTGAAACTTGACACAATAAAGCTGTTTCAAGTTCTATCTCTATGGATTGCTTGCTGTTGATGTAGCCCTAAGCAGAGACTGGCGAGAATCACTTTCATGGAAAGGGCCTGCCAAGCTTCCAAAAAACTACGAGTTGCCTGAAATCTCAGCAAACACTTTTTCACCCAATCTTGATGATACTTTCAGGTAATGATCAGTACACCAATCCCACTTGGCTCGCCAAATTTCGTTCTTCTAGGTTAAACCGTTCGTTGGCAGTAACCGGTTTCATTTTGAGGTTTCACTCTGTTTTCTCCTATAGGGATACATGTATTTGGAACTCTAAATCAAACACGGTTTGTGCTAGCTCTTTGAAACTTGACACAATAAAGCAGTTTCAAGTTCTATCTCTATGGTTTGTTTGCTGTTGATGTAGCCCTAAGCAGAGACTGGCGAGAATCACTTTCATGGAAAGGGCCTGCCAAGCTTCCAAAAAACTACGAGTTGCCTGAAATCTCAGCACACACTTTTTCACCCAATCTTGATGAAACTTTCAGGTAATGATCAGTACACCAATCCCACTTGGCTCGCCAAATTTCGTTCTTCTAGGTTAAACCGTTCGTTGGCAGTAACCGGTTTCATTTTGAGGTTTCACTCTGTTTTCTCCTATACGGATACATGTATTTGGAACTCTAAGTCAAACATGGTTTGTGCTAGCTCTTTGAAACTTGACACAATAAAGCAGTTTCAAGTTCTATCTCTATGGTTTGTTTGCTGTTGATGTAGCCCTAAGCAGAGACTGGCGAGAATCACTTTCATGGAAAGGGCCTGCCAAGCTTCCAAAAAACTACTAGTTGTCTGATATCTCAGCAAACACTTTTTCACCCAATCATGATGATACTTTCAGGTAATGATCAGTACAACAATCCAACTTGGCTCGCCAAATTTCGTTCTTCTAGGTTAAACCGTTCGTTGGCAGTAACCGGTTTCATTTTGAGGTTTCACTGTGTTTTCTCCTATAGGGATACATGTATTTGGAACTCTAAATCAAACACGGTTTATGCTAGCTCTTTGAAAGTTGACACAATAAAGCAGTTTCAAGTTCTATCTCTATGGTTTCTTTGCTGTTGATGTAGCCCTAAAAAGAGACTGGCGAGAATCACTTTCATGGAAAGGGCCTGCCAAGCTTCCAAAAAACTACGAGTTGCCTGAAATCTCTTCAAACACTTTTTCACCCAAACTTGATGAAGCTTTCAGGTAATGATAAGTACACCAATCCCACTTGGTTCGCCAAATTTCGTTCTTCTAGGTTAAACCGTTCGTTGGCAGTAACCGGTTTCATTTTGAGGTTTCACTCTGTTTTCTCCTATAGGGATACATGTATTTGGAACTCTAAATCAAACACGGTTTATGCTAGCTCTTTGAAACTTGACACAATAAAGCAGTTTCATGTTCAATCTCTATGGTTTGTTTGCTGTTGATGTAGCCCTAAGCAGAGACTGGCGAGAATCACTTTCATGAAAAGGGCCTGCCAAGCTTCCAAAAAACTACGAGTTGCCTGAAATCTCAGCACACACTTTTTCACCCAATCTTGATGAAACTTTCAGGTAATGATCAGTACACCAATCCCACTTGGCTCGCCAAATTTCGTTCTTCTAGGTTAAACCGTTCGTTGGCAGTAACCGGTTTCATTTTGAGGTTTCACTCTGTTTTCTCCCTTAGGGATACAAGTATTTGGAACTCTAAATCAAACATGGTTTGTGCTAGGTCTTTGAAACTTGACACAATAAAGCAGTTTCAAGTTCAATCTCTATGGTTTGTTTGCTGTTGATGTAGCCCTAAGCAGAGACTGGCGAGAATCACTTTCATGGAAAGGGCCTGCCAAGCTTCCAAAAAACTACGAGTTGCCTGAAATCTCAGCACACACTTTTTCACCCAATCTTGATGAAACTTTCAGGTAATGATCAGTACACCAATCCCACGTGGCTCGCCAAATTTCGTTCTTCTAGGTTAAACCGTTCCTTGGCAGTAACCGGTTTCATTTTGAGGTTTCACTCTGTTTTCTCCTATAGGGATACATGTATTTGGAACTCTTAATCAAACACGGTTTGTGCTAGCTCTTTGAAACTTGACACAATAAAGCAGTTTCAAGTTCTATCTCTATGGTTTGTTTGCTGTTGATGTAGCCCTAAGCAGAAACTGGCGAGAATCACTTTCATGAAAAGGGCCTGCCAAGCTTCCAAAAAACTACGAGTTTCCAGAAATCTCAGCACACACTATTTCACCCAATCTTGATGAAACTTTCAGGTAATGATCAGTACACCAATCCCACTTGGCTCGCCAAATTTCGTTCTTCTAGGTTAAACCGTTCGTTGGCAGTAACCGGCTTCATTTTGAGGTTTCACTCTGTTTTCTCCTATAGGGATACATGTATTTGGAACTCTAAATCAAACACGGTTTGTGCTAGCTCTTTGAAACTTGACACAATAAAGCAGTTTCAAGTTCTATCTCTATATTTTGTTTGCTGTTGATGTAGCCCTAAGCAGAGACTGGCGAGAATCACTTTCATGGAAAGGGCCTGCCAAGCTTCCAAAAAACTACGAGTTGCCTGATATCTCAGCAAACACTTTTTCACCCAATCTTGATGATACTTTCAGGTAATGATCAGTACACCAATCCCACTTGGCTCGCCAAATTTCGTTCTTCTAGGTTAAACCGTTCCTTGGCTGTAACCGGTATCATTTTGAGGTTTCACTGTGTTTTCTCCTATAGGGATACATGTATTTGGAACTCTAAATCAAACACGGTTTATGCTAGCTCTTTGAACGTTGACACAATAAAGCAGTTTAAAGTTCTATCTCTATGGTTTCTTTGCTGTTGATGTAGCCCTAAAAAGAGACTGGCGAGAATCACTTTCATGGAAAGGGCCTGCCAAGCTTCCAAAAAACTACGAGTTGCCTGAAATCTCAGCAAACACTTTTTCACCCAATCTTGATGAAACTTTCAGGTAATGATCAGTACACCAATCCCACTTGGCTCGCCAAATTTCGTTCTTCTAGGTTAAACCGTTCGTTGGCAGTAACCGGTTTCATTTTGAGGTTTCACTCTGTTTTCTCCTATAGGGATACATGTATTTGGAACTCTAAATCAAACACGGTTTGTGCTAGCTCTTTGAAACTTGACACAATAAAGCAGTTTCAAGTTCTATCTCTATGGTTTGTTTGCTGTTGATGTAGCCCTAACCAGAGACTGGCGAGAGCCACTCTCATGGAAAGGGCCAGCCAAGCTTTCAAAAAACTACGAGTTGCCTGAAATCTCAGCAAACACTTTTTCACCCAATCTTGATGAAACTTTCAGGTAATGATCAGTACACCAATCCCACTTGGCTCGCCAAATTTCGTTCTTCTAGGTTAAACCGTTCGTTGGCAGTAACCGGTTTCATTTTGAGGTTTCACTCTGTTTTCTACTATAGGGATACATGTATTTGGAACTCTAAATCAAACACGGTTTGTGCTAGCTCTTTGAAACCTTACACAATAAAGCAGTTTCAAGTTCTATCACTATAGTTTGTTTGCTGTTGATGTAGCCCTAAGCAGAGACTGGCGAGAATCACTTTCATGGAAAGGGCCTGCCAAGATTCTAAAAAACTACAAGTTGCCTGAAATTTCAGCACACACTTTTTCACCCAATCTTGATGAAACTTTCAGGTAATGATCAGTACACCAATCCCACTTGACTCGCCAAATTTCGTTCTTGTAGGTTAAACCGTTCGTTGGCAGTAACCGGTTTCATTTTGAGGTTTCACTCTGTTTTCTCTTATAGGGATACATGTATTTGGAACTCTGAATCAAACACGGTTTGTGCTAGCTCTTTGAAACTTGACACAATAAAGCAGTTTCAAGTTCTATCTCTATGGTTTGTTTGCTGTTGATGTAGCCCTAACCAGAGACTGGCGAGAGCCACTCTCATGGAAAGGGCCAGCCAAGCTTTCAAAAAACTACGAGTTGCCTGAAATCTCAGCAAACACTTTTTCACCCAATCTTGATGAAACTTTCAGGTAATGATCAGTACACCAATCCCACTTGGCTCGCCAAATTTCGTTCTTCTAGGTTAAACCGTTCGTTGGCAGTAACCGGTTTCATTTTGAGGTTTCACTCTGTTTTCTACTATAGGGATACATGTATTTGGAACTCTAAATCAAACACGGTTTGTGCTAGCTCTTTGAAACCTTACACAATAAAGCAGTTTCAAGTTCTATCACTATAGTTTGTTTGCTGTTGATGTAGCCCTAAGCAGAGACTGGCGAGAATCACTTTCATGGAAAGGGCCTGCCAAGATTCTAAAAAACTACAAGTTGCCTGAAATTTCAGCACACACTTTTTCACCCAATCTTGATGAAACTTTCAGGTAATGATCAGTACACCAATCCCACTTGACTCGCCAAATTTCGTTCTTGTAGGTTAAACCGTTCGTTGGCAGTAACCGGTTTCATTTTGAGGTTTCACTCTGTTTTCTCTTATAGGGATACATGTATTTGGAACTCTGAATCAAACACGGTTTGTGCTAGCTCTTTGAAACTTGACACAATAAAGCAGTTTCAAGTTCTATCTCTATGGTTTGTTTGCTGTTGATGTAGCCCTAAGCAGAGACTGGCGAGAATCACTTTCATGGAAAGGGCCTGCCAAGCTTCCAAAAAACTACGAGTTGCCTGAAACCTCAGCACACACTTTTTCACCCAATCTTGATGAAACTTTCAGGTAATGATCAGTACACCAATCCCACTTGGCTCGCCAAATTTCGTTCTTCGAGTTTAAACCGTTCGTTGGCAGTAACCGGTTTCATTTTGAGGTTTCACTCTGTTTTCTCCTATAGGGATACATGTATTTGGAACTCTAAATCAAACACGGTTTGTGCTAGCTCTTTGAAACTTGACACAATAAAGCAGTTTCAAGTTCTCTCCCTATGGTTTGTTTGCTGTTGATGTAGCACTAAGCAGGGACTGGCGAGAATCACTTTCATGGAAAGGGCCTGCCAAGCTTCCAAAAAACTACGAGTTGCCTGAAATCTCAGCACACACTTTTTCACCCAACCTTGATGAAACTTTCAGGTAATGATCAGTACACCAATCCCACTTGGCTCGCCAAATTTCGTTCTTCTAGGTTAAACCGTTCGTTGGCAGTAACCGGTTTCATTTTGAGGTTTCACTCTGTTTTCTCCTATAGGGATACATGTATTTGGAACTCTAAATCAAACACGGTTTGTGCTAGCTCTTTGAAACTTGACACAATAAAGCAGTTTCAAGTTCTATCTCTATGGTTTGTTTGCTGTTGATGTAGCCCTAACCAGAGACTGGCGAGAACCACTCTCATGGAAAGGGCCAGCCAAGCTTTCAAAAAACTACGAGTTGGCTGAAATCTCAGCAAACACTTTTTCACCCAATCTTGATGAAACTTTCAGGTAATGATCAGTACACCAATCCCACTTGGCTCGCCAAATTTCGTTCTTCTAGGTTAAACCGTTCGTTGGCAGTAACCTTTTTCATTTTGAGGTTTCACTCTGTTTTCTCCTATAGGGATACATGTATTTGGAACTCTAAATCAAACACGGTTTGTGCTAGCTCTTTGAAACCTGACACAATAAAGCAGTTTCTAGTTCTATCTCTATAGTTTGATTGCTGTTGATGTAGCCCTAAGCAGAGACTGGCGAGAATCACTTTCATGGAAAGGGCCTGCCAAGATTCTAAAAAACTACTAGTTCTCTGATATCTCAGCAAACACTTTTTCACCCAATCTTGATGATACTTTCAGGTAAGGATCAGTACACCAATCCCACTTGGCTCGCCAAATTTCGTTCTTCTAGGTTAAACCGTTCCTTCCCTGTAACCGGTATCATTTTGAGGTTTCACTGTGTTTTCTCCTATAGGGATACATGTATTTGGAACTCTAAATCAAACACGGTTTATGCTAGCTCTTTGAAAGTTGACACAATAAAGCAGTTTCAAGTTCTATCTCTATGGTTTCTTTGCTGTTGATGTAGCCCTAAAAAGAGACTGGCGAGAATCACTTTCATGGAAAGGGCCTGCCAAGCTTCCAAAAAACTACGAGTTGCCTGAAATCTCTTCAAACACTTTTTCACCCAAACTTGATGAAGCTTTCAGGTAATGATAAGTACACCAATCCCACTTGGTTCGCCAAATTTCGTTCTTCTAGGTTAAACCGTTCGTTGGCAGTAACCGCTTTCATTTTGAGGTTTCACTCTGTTTTCTCTTTTAGGGATACATGTATTTTGAACTCTAAATCAAACACGGTTTGTGCTAGCTCTTTGAAACTTGACACAATAAAGCAGTTTCAAGTTCTATCTCTATGGTTTGTTTGCTGTTGATGTAGCCCTAACCAGAGACTGGCGAGAATCACTTTCATGGAAAGGGCCTGCCAAGCTTCCAAAAAACTACGAGTTGCCTGAAACCTCAGCACACACTTTTTCACCCAATCTTGATGAAACTTTCAGGTAATGATCAGTACACCAATCCCACTTGGCTCGCCAAATTTCGTTCTTCTAGGTTAAACCGTTCGTTGGCAGTAACCGGTTTCATTTTGAGGTTTCACTCTGTTTTCTTTTATAGGGATACATGTATTTGGAACTCTAAATCAAACACGGTTTGTGCTAGCTCTTTGAAACTTGACACAATAAAGCAGTTTCAAGTTCTATCTCTATGGTTTGTTTGCTGTTGATGTAGCCCAAAGCAGAGACTGGCGAGAACCACTCTCATGGAAAGGGCCTGCCAAGCTTCCAAAAAACTACGAGTTAGCTGAAATCTCAGCACACACTTTTTCACCCAATCTTGATGAATCTTTCAGGTAATGATCAGTACACCAATCCCACTTGGCTCGCCAAATTTCGTTCTTCTAGGTTAAACCGTTCGTTGGCAGTAACCGGTTTCATTTTGAGGTTTCACTCTGTTTTCTCCTATAGGGATACATGTATTTGGAACTCTAAATCAAACACGGTTTGTACTAGCTCTTTGAAACTTGACACAATAAAGCAGTTTCAAGTTCTATCTCTATGGTTTGTTTGCTGTTGATGTAGCCCTAACCAGAGACTGGCGAGAATCACTTTCATGGAAAGGGCCTGCCAAGCTTCCAAAAAACTACGAGTTGCCTGAAACCTCAGCACACACTTTTTCACCCAATCTTGATGAAACTTTCAGGTAATGATCAGTACACCAATCCCACTTGGCTCGCCAAATTTCGTTCTTCTAGGTTAAACCGTTCGTTGGCAGTAACCGGTTTCATTTTGAGGTTTCACTCTGTTTTCTTTTATAGGGATACATGTATTTGGAACTCTAAATCAAACACGGTTTGTGCTAGCTCTTTGAAACTTGACACAATAAAGCAGTTTCAAGTTCTATCTCTATGGTTTGTTTGCTGTTGATGTAGCCCAAAGCAGAGACTGGCGAGAACCACTCTCATGGAAAGGGCCTGCCAAGCTTCCAAAAAACTACGAGTTAGCTGAAATCTCAGCACACACTTTTTCACCCAATCTTGATGAATCTTTCAGGTAATGATCAGTACACCAATCCCACTTGGCTCGCCAAATTTCGTTCTTCTAGGTTAAACCGTTCGTTGGCAGTAACCGGTTTCATTTTGAGGTTTCACTCTGTTTTCTCCTATAGGGATACATGTATTTGGAACTCTAAATCACACACGGTTTGTGCTAGCTCTCTGAAACTTGACACAATAAAGCAGTTTCAAGTTCTATCTCTATGGTTTGTTTGCTGTTGATGTAGCCCTAAGCAGAGACTGCCGAGAATCACTTTCATGGAAAGGGCCTGCCAAGCGTCCAAAAATCTACGAGTTGCCTGAAATCTAAGCAAACACTTTTTCACCCAATCTTGATGAAACTTTCAGGTAATAGTCAGTACACCAATCCCACTTGGCTCACCAAATTTCGTTCTTCTAGGTTAAACCGTTCGTTGGCAGTAACCGGTTTCATTTTGAGGTTTCACTCTGTTTTCTCCTATAGGGATACATGTATTTGGAACTCTAAATCAAACACGGTTTGTGCTAGCTCTTTGAAACTTGACACAATAAAGCAGTTTCAAGTTCTATCTCTATGGTTTGTTTGTTGTTGATGTAGCCCTAAGCAGAGACTGGCGAGAATCACTTTCATGAAAAGGGCCTGCCAAGCTTCCAAAAAACTACTTGTTGCCTGAAATCTCAGCAAACACTTTTTCACCCAATCTTGATGAAACTTTCAGGTAATGATCAGTACACCAATCCCACTTGGCTCGCCAAATTTCGTTCTTCTAGGTTAAACCGTTCCTTGGCTGTAACCGGTATCATTTTGAGGTTTCACTGTGTTTTTTCCTATAGGGATACATGTATTTGGAACTCTAAATCAAACACGGTTTATGCTAGCTCTTTGAAAGATGACACAATAAAGCAGTTTCAAGTTCTATCTCTATGGTTTCTTTGCTGTTGATGTAGCCCTAAAAAGAGACTGGCGAGAATCACTTTCATGGAAAGGGCCTGCCAAGCTTCCAAAAAACTACGAGTTGCCTGAAATCTCTTCAAACACTTTTTCACCCAAACTTGATGAAGCTTTCAGGTAATGATAAGTACACCAATCGCACTTGGTTCGCCAAATTTCGTTCTTCTAGGTTAAACCGTTCGTTGGCAGTAACCGCTTCCATTTTGAGGTTTCACTCTGTTTTCTCTTTTAGGGATACATGTGTTTGGAACTCTAAATCAAACACGGTTTGTGCTAGCTCTTTGAAACTTGACACAATAAAGCAGTTTCAAGTTCTATCTCTATGGTTTGTTTGCTGTTGATGTAGCCCTAAGCAGAGACTGGCGAGAATCACTTTCATGGAAAGGGCCTCCCAAGCTTCCAAAAAACTACGAGTTGCCTGAAACTTCAGCACACACTTTTTCACCCAATCTTGATGAAACTTTCAGGTAATGATCAGTACACCAATCCCACTTGGCTCGCCAAATTTCGTTCTTCTAGGTTAAACCATTCGTTGGTATTAACCGGTTTCATTTTGAGGTTTCACTCTGTTTTCTCCTATAGGGATACGTATATTTGGAACTCTAAGTCAAACACGGTTTGTGCTAGCTCTTTGAAACTTGACACAATAAAGCAGTTTCAAGTTCTATCTCTAAAGTTTGTTTGCTGTTGATGTAGCCCTAAGCAGAGACTGGCGAGAATCACTTTCATGGAAAGGGCCTGCCAAGCTTCCAAAAATCTACGAGTTGCCTGAAATCTAAGCAAACACTTTTTCACCCAATCTTGATGAAACTTTCAGGTAATAGTCAGTACACCAATCCCACTTGGCTCACCAAATTTCGTTCTTCCAGGTTAAACCGTTCGTTGGCAGTAACCGGTTTCATTTTGAGGTTTCACTCTGTTTTCTCCTATAGGGATACATGTATTTGGAACTCTAAATCAAACACGGTTTGTGCTAGCTCTTTGAAACCTGACACAATAAAGCAGTTTCAAGTTCTATCTCTATAGTTTGTTTGCTGTTGATGTAGCCCTAAGCAGAGACTGGCGAGAATCACTTTCATGGAAAGGGCCTGCCAAGATTCTAAAAAACTACGAGTTGCCTGAAATCTCAGCACACACTTTTTCACCCAATCTTGATGAAACTTTCAGTTAATGATCAGTACACCAATCCCACTTGGCTCGCCAAGTTTCGTTCTTCTAGGTTAAACCATTCGTTGGCAGTAACCGGTTTCATTTTGAGGTTTCACTCTGTTTTCTCCTATAGGGATACATGTATTTGGAACTCTAAGTCAAACACGGTTTGTGCTAGCTCTTTGAAACTTGACACAATAAAGCAGTTTCACGTTCTATCTCTATGGTTAGTTTGCTGTTGATGTAGCCCTAAGCAGAGACTGGCGAGAACCACTTTCATGGAAAGGGCCTGCCAAGCTTCCAAAAAACTACGAGTTGCCTGAAATCTAAGCAAACACTTTTTCACCCAATCTTGATGAATCTTTCAGGTAATGATCAGTACACCAATCCCACTTGGCTCGCCAAATTTCGTTCTTCTAGGTTAAACCGTTCGTTGGCAGTAACCGGTTTCATTTTGAGGTTTCACTCTGTTTTCTCCTATAGGGATACATGTATTTGGAACTCTAAATCAAACACGGTTTGTGATAGCTCTTTGAAACTTGACAGAATAAAGCAGTTTCAAGTTCTATCTCTATGGTTTGTTTGCTGTTGATGTAGCCCTAAGCAGAGACTGGCGAGAATCACTTTCATGGAAAGGGCCTGCCAAGCTTCCAAAAATCTACAAGTTGCCTGAAATCTAAGCAAACACTTTTTCACCCAATCTTGATGAAACTTTCAGGTAATAGTCAGTACACCAATCTCACTTGGCTCACCAAATTTCGTTCTTCTAGGTTAAACCGTTCGTTGGCAGTAACCGGTTTCATTTTGAGGTTTCACTCTGTTTTCTCCCTTAGGGATACATGTATTTGGAACTCTAAGTCAAACACGGTTTGTGCTAGCTCTTTGAAACTTGACACAATAAAGCAGTTTCAAGTTCAATCTCTATGGTGTGTTTGCTGTTGATGTAGCCCTAAGCAGAGACTGGCGAGAATCACTTTCATGGAAAGGGCCTGCCAAGCTTCCAAAAAACTACAAGTTGCCTGAAATCTCAGCACACACTTTTTCACCCAATCTTGATCAAACTTTCAGGTAATGATCAGTACACCAATCCCACTTGGCTCGCCAAATTTCGTTCTTCTAGGTTAAACCGTTCGTTGGCAGTAACCAGTTTCATTTTGAGGTTTCACTCTGTTTTCTCCTATAGGGATACATGTATTTGGAACTCTTAATCAAACACGGTTTGTGCTAGCTTTTTGAAACTTGACACAATAAAGCAGTTTCAAGTTCTATCTCTATGGTTTGTTTGCTGTTGATGTAGCCCTAAGCAGAGACTGGCGAGAATCTCTTTCATGAAAAGGGCCTGCCAAGCTTCCAAAAAACTACGAGTTTCCAGAAATCTCAGCAAACACTATTTCACCCAATCTTGATGAAACTTTCAGGTAATGATCAGTACACCAATCCCACTTGGCTCGCCAAATTTCATTCTTCTAGGTTAAACCGTTCGTTGGCAGTAACCGGTTCCATTTTGAGGTTTCACTCTGTTTTCTCCTATAGGGATACATGTATTTGGAACCCTGAATCAAACACGGTTTGTGCTAGCTCTTTGAAACTTGACACAATAAAGCAGTTTCAAGTTCTATCTCTATGGTTTGTTTGCTGTTGATGTAGCCCTAAGCAGAGACTGGCGAGAATCACTTTCATGGAAAGGGCCTGCCAAGCTTCCAAAAAACTACGAGTTGCCTGAAATCTCAGCACACACTTTTTCACCCAATCTTGATGAAACTTTCAGGTAATGATCAGTACACCAATCCCACTTGGCTCGCCAAATTTCGTTCTTCTAGGTTAAACCGTTCGTTGGCAGTAACCGGTTTCATTTTGAGGTTTCACTCTGTTTTCTCCTATAGGGATACATGTATTTGGAACTCTAAGTCAAACACGGTTTGTGCTAGCTCTTTGAAACTTGACACAATAAAGCAGTTTCAAGTTCTATCTCTATGGTTTGTTTGCTGTTGATGTAGCCCTAAGCAGAGACTGGCGAGAATCACTTTCATGGAAAGGGCCTGCCAAGCTTCCAAAAAACTACGAGTTGCCTGAAATCTCAGCACACACTTTTTCACCCAATCTTGATGAAACTTTCAGGTAATGATCAGTACACCAATCCCACTTGGCTCGCCAAATTTCGTTCTTCTAGGTTAAACCGTTCGTTGGCAGTAACCGGTTTCATTTTGAGGTTTCACTCTGTTTTCTCCTATAGGGATACATGTATTTGGAACTCTAAGTCAAACACGGTTTGTGCTAGCTCTTTGAAACTTGACACAATAAAGCAGTTTCAAGTTCTATCTCTATGGTTTGTTTGCTGTTGATGTAGCCCTAAGCAGAGACTGGCGAGAATCACTTTCATGGAAAGGGCCTGCCAAGCTTCCAAAAAACTACGAGTTGCCTGAAATCTAAGCAAACACTTTTCCACCCAATCTTGATGAAACTTTCAGGTAATGATCAGTGCACCAATCCCACTTGGCTCGCCAAATTTCGTTCTTCTAGGTTAAACCGTTCGTTGGCAGTAACCGGCTTCATTTTGAGGTTTCACTCTGTTTTCTCCTATAGGGATACATGTATTTGGAACTCTAAATCAAACATGTTTTGTGCTAGCTCTTTGAAACTTGACACTATAAAGCAGTTTCAAGTTCTATCTCTATATTTTGTTTGCTGTTGATGTAGCCCTAAGCAGAGACTGGCGAGAATCACTTTCATGGAAAGGGCCTGCCAAGCTTCCAAAAACTACTAGTTGTCTGATATCTCAGCAAACACTTTTTCACCCAATCTTGATGATACTTTCAGGTAATGATCAGTACACCAATCCCACTTGGCTCGCCAAATTTCGTTCTTCTAGGTTAAACCATTCCTTGGCTGTAACCGGTATCATTTTGAGGTTTCACTGTGTTTTCTCCTATAGGGATACATGTATTTGGAACTCTAAATCAAACACGGTTTATGCTAGCTCTTTGAAAGTTGACACAATAAAGCAGTTTCAAGTTCTATCTCTATGGTTAGTTTGCTGTTGATGTAGCCCTAAGCAGAGACTGGCGAGAATCACTTTCATGGAAAGGGCCTGCCAAGCTTCCAAAAAACTACGAGTTGCCTGAAATCTCTTCAAACACTTTTTCACCCAAACTTGATGAAGCTTTCAGGTAATGATAAGTACACCAATCCCACTTGGCTCGCCAAATTTCGTTCTTCTAGGTTAAACCGTTCGTTGGCAGTAACCGCTTTCATTTTGAGGTTTCACTCTGTTTTCTCTTTTAGGGATACATGTATTTGGAACTCTAAATCAAACACGGTTTGTGCTAGCTCTTTGAAACTTGACACAATAAAGCAGTTTCAAGTTCTATCTCTATGGTTTGTTTGCTGTTGATGTAGCCCTAAGCAGAGACTGGCGAGAATCACTTTCATGGAAAGGGCCTGCCAAGCTTCCAAAAAACTACGAGTTGCCTGAAATCTCAGCACACACTTTTTCACCCAATCTTCATGAAACTTTCAGGTAATGATCAGTACACCAATCCCACTTGGCTCGCCAAATTTCGTTCTTCGAGGTTAAACCGTTCGTTGGCAGTAACCGGTTTCATTTTGAGGTTTCACTCTGTTTTCTCCTATAGGGATACATGTATTTGGAACTCTAAATCAAACACGGTTTGTGCTAGCTCTTTGAAACTTGACACAATAAAGCAGTTTCAAGTTCTATCTCTATGGTTTGTTTGCTGTTGATGTAGCCCTAAGCAGAGACTGGCGAGAATCACTTTCATGGAAAGGGCCTGCCAAGCTTCCAAAAAACTACGAGTTGCCTGAAATCTAAGCAAACACTTTTTCACCCAATCTTGATGAAACTTTCAGGTAATGATCAGTACACCAATCCCACTTGGCTCGCCAAATTTCGTTCTTCTAGGTTAAACCGTTCGTTGGCAGTAACCGGTTTCATTTTGAGGTTTCACTCTGTTTTCTCCTATAGGGATACATGTATTTGGAACTCTAAATCAAACACGGTTTGTGCTAGCTCTTTGAAACTTGACACAATAAAGCAGTTTCAAGTTCTATCTCTATGGTTTGTTTGATGTTGATGTAGCCCTAACCAGAGACTGGCGAGAACCACTCTCATGGAAAGGGCCAGCCAAGATTTCAAAAAACTACGAGTTGCCTGAAATCTCAGCAAACACTTTTTCACCCAATCTTGATGAAACTTTCAGGTAATGATCAGTACACCAATCCCACTTGGCTCGCCAAATTTCGTTCTTCTAGGGTAAACCGTTCATTGGCAGTAACCGGTTTCATTTTGAGGTTTCACTCTGTTTTCTCCTATAGGGATACATGTATTTGGAACTCTAAATCAAACACGGTTTGTGCTAGCTCTTTGAAACCTGACACAATAAAGCAGTTTCAAGTTCTATCTCTATAGTTTGTTTGCTGTTGATGTAGCCCTAAGCAGAGACTGGCGAGAATCACTTTCATGGAAAGGGCCTGCCAAGATTCTAAAAAACTACGAGTTGCCTGAAATCTCAGCACACACTTTTTCACCCAATCTTGATGAAACTTTCAGTTAATGATCAGTACACCAATCCCACTTGGCTCGCCAAGTTTCGTTCTTCTAGGTTAAACCATTCGTTGGCATTAACCGGTTTCATTTTGAGGTTTCACTCTGTTTTCTCCTATAGGGATACATGTATTTGGAACTCTAAGTCAAACACGGTTTGTGCTAGCTCTTTGAAACTTGACACAATAAAGCAGTTTCACGTTCTATCTCTATGGTTAGTTTGCTGTTGATGTAGCCCTAAGCAGAGACTGGCGAGAATCACTTTCATGGAAAGGGCCTGCCAAGCTTCCAAAAATCTACAAGTTGCCTGAAATCTAAGCAAACACTTTTTCACCCAATCTTGATGAAACTTTCAGGTAATAGTCAGTACACCAATCTCAGTTGGCTCACCAAATTTCGTTCTTCTAGGTTAAACCGTTCGTTGGCAGTAACCGGTTTCATTGTGAGGTTTCACTCTGTTTTCTCCCTTAGGGATACATGTATTTGGAACTCTAAGTCAAACACGGTTTGTGCTAGCTCTTTGAAACTTGACACAATAAAGCAGTTTCAAGTTCAATCTCTATGGTTTGTTTGCTGTTGATGTAGCCCTAAGCAGAGACTGGCGAGAATCACTTTCATGGAAAGGGCCTGCCAAGCTTCCAAAAAACTACAAGTTGCCTGAAATCTCAGCACACACTTTTTCACCCAATCTTGATCAAACTTTCAGGTAATGATCAGTACACCAATCCCACTTGGCTCGCCAAATTTCGTTCTTCGAGGTTAAACCGTTCGTTGGCAGTAACCGGTTTCATTTTGAGGTTTCACTCTGTTTACTCCTATAGGGATACATGTATTTGGAACTCTTAATCAAACACGGTTTGTGCTAGCTTTTTGAAACTTGACACAATAAAGCAGTTTCAAGTTCTATCTCTATGGTTTGTTTGATGTTGATGTAGCCCTAAGCAGAGACTGGCGAGAATCACTTTCATGAAAAGGGCCTGCCAAGCTTCCAAAAAACTACGAGTTTCCAGAAATCTCAGCACACACTATTTCACCCAATCTTGATGAAACTTTCAGGTAATGATCAGTACACCAATCCCACTTGGCTCGCCAAATTTCGTTCTTCTAGGTTAAACCGTTCGTTGGCAGTAACCGGTTTCATTTTGAGGTTTCACTCTGTTTTCTCCTATAGGGATACATGTATTTGGAACTCTAAATCAAACACGGTTTGTGCTAGCTCTTTGAAACTTGACACAATAAATCAGTTTCAAGTTCTATCTCTATAGTTTGTTTGCTGTTGATGTAGCCCTAAGCAGAGACTGGCGAGAATCACTTTCATGGAAAGGGCCTGCCAAGATTCTAAAAAACTACGAGTTGCCTGAAATCTCAGCACACACTTTTTCACCCAATCTTGATGAAACTTTCAGTTAATGATCAGTACACCAATCCCACTTGGCTCGCCAAGTTTCATTCTTCTAGGTTAAACCATTCGTTGGCAGTAACCGGTTTCATTTTGAGGTTTCACTCTGTTTTCTCCTATAGGGATACATGTATTTGGAACTCTAAGTCAAACACGGTTTGTGCTAGCTCTTTGAAACTTGACACAATAAAGCAGTTTCACGTTCTATCTCTATGGTTAGTTTGCTGTTGATGTAGCCCTAAGCAGAGACTGGCGAGAATCACTTTCATGGAAAGGGCCTGCCAAGCTTCCAAAAATCTACAAGTTGCCTGAAATCTAAGCAAACACTTTTTCACCCAATCTTGATGAAACTTTCAGGTAATAGTCAGTACACCAATCTCAGTTGGCTCACCAAATTTCGTTCTTCTAGGTTAAACCGTTCGTTGGCAGTAACCGGTTTCATTGTGAGGTTTCACTCTGTTTTCTCCCTTAGGGATACATGTATTTGGAACTCTAAGTCAAACACGGTTTGTGCTAGCTCTTTGAAACTTGACACAATAAAGCAGTTTCAAGTTCTATCTCTATGGTTTGTTTGCTGTTGATGTAGCCCTAAGCAGAGACTGGCGAGAATCACTTTCATGGAAAGGGCCTGCCAAGCTTCCAAAAAACTACGAGTTGCCTGAAATCTCAGCACACACTTTTTCACCCAATCTTGATGAAACTTTCAGGTAATGATCAGTACACCAATCCCACTTGGCTCGCCAAATTTCGTTCTTCTAGGTTAAACCGTTCGTTGGCAGTAACCGGCTTCATTTTGAGGTTTCACTCTGTTTTCTCCTATAGGGATACATGTATTTGGAACTCTAAATCAAACATGTTTTGTGCTAGCTCTTTGAAACTTGACACTATAAAGCAGTTTCAAGTTCTATCTCTATATTTTGTTTGCTGTTGATGTAGCCCTAAGCAGAGACTGGCGAGAATCACTTTCATGGAAAGGGCCTGCCAAGCTTCCAAAAACTACTAGTTGTCTGATATCTCAGCAAACACTTTTTCACCCAATCTTGATGATACTTTCAGGTAATGATCAGTACACCAATCCCACTTGGCTCGCCAAATTTCGTTCTTCTAGGTTAAACCATTCCTTGGCTGTAACCGGTATCATTTTGAGGTTTCACTGTGTTTTCTCCTATAGGGATACATGTATTTGGAACTCTAAATCAAACACGGTTTATGCTAGCTCTTTGAAAGTTGACAGAATAAAGCAGTTTCAAGTTCTATCTCTATGGTTAGTTTGCTGTTGATGTAGCCCTAAGCAGAGACTGGCGAGAATCACTTTCATGGAAAGGGCCTGCCAAGCTTCCAAAAAACTACGAGTTGCCTGAAATCTCTTCAAACACTTTTTCACCCAAACTTGATGAAGCTTTCAGGTAATGATAAGTACACCAATCCCACTTGGCTCGCCAAATTTCGTTCTTCTAGGTTAAACCGTTCGTTGGCAGTAACCGCTTTCATTTTGAGGTTTCACTCTGTTTTCTCTTTTAGGGATACATGTATTTGGAACTCTAAATCAAACACGGTTTGTGCTAGCTCTTTGAAACTTGACACAATAAAGCAGTTTCAAGTTCTATCTCTATGGTTTGTTTGCTGTTGATGTAGCCCTAAGCAGAGACTGGCGAGAATCACTTTCATGGAAAGGGCCTGCCAAGCTTCCAAAAAACTACGAGTTGCCTGAAATCTCAGTACACACTTTTTCACCCAATCTTCATGAAACTTTCAGGTAATGATCAGTACACCAATCCCACTTGGCTCGCCAAATTTCGTTCTTCGAGGTTAAACCGTTCGTTGGCAGTAACCGGTTTCATTTTGAGGTTTCACTCTGTTTTCTCCTTTAGGGATACATGTATTTGGAACTCTAAATCAAACACGGTTTGTGCTAGCTCTTTGAAACTTGACACAATAAAGAAGTTTCAAGTTCTATCTCTATGGTTTGTTTGCTGTTGATGTAGCCCTAAGCAGAGACTGGCGAGAATCACTTTCATGGAAAGGGCCTGCCAAGCTTCCAAAAAACTACGAGTTGCCTGAAATCTCAGCAAACACTTTTTCACCCAATCTTGATGAAACTTTCAGGTAATGATCAGTACACCAATCCCACTTGGCTCGCCAAATTTCGTTCTTCTAGGTTAAACCGTTCGTTGGCAGTAACCGGTTTCATTTTGAGGTTTCACTCTGTTTTCTCCTATAGGGATACATGTATTTGGAACTCTAAATCAAACACGGTTTGTGCTAGCTCTTTGAAACTTGACACAATAAAGCAGTTTCAAGTTCTATCTCTATGGTTTGTTTGATGTTGATGTAGCCTTAACCAGAGACTGGCGAGAACCACTCTCATGGAAAGGGCCAGCCAAGCTTTCAAAAAACTACGAGTTGCCTGAAATCTCAGCAAACACTTTTTCACCCAATCTTGATGAAACTTTCAGGTAATGATCAGTACACCAATCCCACTTGGCTCGCCAAATTTCGTTCTTCTAGGGTAAACCGTTCGTTGGCAGTAACCGGTTTCATTTTGAGGTTTCACTCTGTTTTCTCCTATAGGGATACATGTATTTGGAACTCTAAATCAAACACGGTTTGTGCTAGCTCTTTGAAACCTGACACAATAAAGCAGTTTCAAGTTCTATCTCTATAGTTTGTTTGCTGTTGATGTAGCCCTAAGCAGAGACTGGCGAGAATCACTTTCATGGAAAGGGCCTGCCAAGATTCTAAAAAACTACGAGTTGCCTGAAATCTCAGCACACACTTTTTCACCCAATCTTGATGAAACTTTCAGTTAATGATCAGTACACCAATCCCACTTGGCTCGCCAAGTTTCGTTCTTCTAGGTTAAACCATTCGTTGGCATTAACCGGTTTCATTTTGAGGTTTCACTCTGTTTTCTCCTATAGGGATACATGTATTTGGAACTCTAAGTCAAACACGGTTTGTGCTAGCTCTTTGAAACTTGACACAATGAAGCAGTTTCAAGTTCTATCTCTAAAGTTTGTTTGCTGTTGATGTAGCCCTAAGCAGAGACTGGCGAGAATCACTTTCATGGAAAGGGCCTGCCAAGCTTCCAAAAATCTACGAGTTGCCTGAAATCTAAGCAAACACTTTTTCACCCAATCTTGATGAAACTTTCAGGTAATAGTCAGTACACCAATCCCACTTGGCTCACCAAATTTCGTTCTTCTAGGTTAAACCGTTCGTTGGCAGTAACCGGTTTCATTTTGAGGTTTCACTCTGTTTTCTCCCTTAGGGATACATGTATTTGGAACTCTAAGTCAAACACGGTTTGTGCTAGCTCTTTGAAACTTGACACAATAAAGCAGTTTCAAGTTCAATCACTATGGTTTGTTTGCTGTTGATGTAGCCCTAAGCAGAGACTGGCGAGAATCACTTTCATGGAAAGGGCCTGCCAAGCTTCCAAAAAACTACGAGTTGCCTGAAATCTCAGCACACACTTTTTCACCCAATCTTGATGAAACTTTCAGGTAATGATCAGTACACCAATCCCACTTGGCTCGCCAAATTTCGTTCTTCTAGGTTAAACCGTTCGTTGGCAGTAACCGGTTTCATTTTGAGGTTTCACTCTGTTTTCTCCTATAGGGATACATGTATTTGGAACTCTTAATCAAACACGGTTTGTGCTAGCTTTTTGAAACTTGACACAATAAAGCAGTTTCAAGTTCTATCTCTATGGTTTGTTTGCTGTTGATGTAGCCCTAAGCAGAGACTGGCGAGAATCACTTTCATGAAAAGGGCCTGCCAAGCTTCCAAAAAACTACGAGTTTCCAGAAATCTCAGCACACTCTATTTCACCCAATCTTGATGAAACTTTCAGGTAATGATCAGTACACCAATCCCACTTGGCTCGCCAAATTTCGTTCTTCTAGGTTAAACCGTTCGTTGGCAGTAACCGGTTCCATTTTGAGGTTTCACTCTGTTTTCTCCTATAGGGATACATGTATTTGGAACTCTAAATCAAACACGGTTTGTGCTAGCTCTTTGAAACCTGACACAATAAAGCAGTTTCAAGTTCTATCTCTATAGTTTGTTTGCTGTTGATGTAGCCCTAAGCAGAGACTGGCGAGAATCACTTTCATGGAAAGGGCCTGCCAAGATTCTAAAAAACTACGAGTTGCCTGAAATCTCAGCACACACTTTTTCACCCAATCTTGATGAAACTTTCAGTTAATGATCAGTACACCAATCCCACTTGGCTCGCCAAGTTTCGTTCTTCTAGGTTAAACCATTCGTTGGCAGTAACCGGTTTCATTTTGAGGTTTCACTCTGTTTTCTCCTATAGGGATACATGTATTTGGAACTCTAAGTCAAACACGGTTTGTGCTAGCTCTTTGAAACTTGACACAATAAAGCAGTTTCACGTTCTATCTCTATGGTTAGTTTGCTGTTGATGTAGCCCTAGGCAGAGACTGGCGAGAACCACTTTCATGGAAAGGGCCTGCCAAGCTTCCAAAAATCTACAAGTTGCCTGAAATCTAAGCAAACACTTTTTCACCCAATCTTGATGAAACTTTCAGGTAATAGTCAGTACACCAATCTCACTTGGCTCACCAAATTTCGTTCTTCTAGGTTAAACCGTTCGTTGGCAGTAACCGGTTTCATTTTGAGGTTTCACTCTGTTTTCTCCCTTAGGGATACATGTATTTGGAACTCTAAGTCAAACACGGTTTGTGCTAGCTCTTTGAAACTTGACACAATAAAGCAGTTTCAAGTTCAATCTCTATGGTTTGTTTGCTGTTGATGTAGCCCTAAGCAGAGACTGGCGAGAATCACTTTCATGGAAAGGGCCTGCCAAGCTTCCAAAAAACTACAAGTTGCCTGAAATCTCAGCACACACTTTTTCACCCAATCTTGATCAAACTTTAAGGTAATGATCAGTACACCAATCCCACTTGGCTCGCCAAATTTCGTTCTTCTAGGTTAAACCGTTCGTTGGCAGTAACCGGTTTCATTTTGAGGTTTCACTCTGTTTTCTCCTATAGGGATACATGTATTTGGAACTCTTAATCAAACACGGTTTGTGCTAGCTTTTTGAAACTTGACACAATAAAGCAGTTTCAAGTTCTATCTCTATGGTTTGTTTGCTGTTGATGTAGCCCTAAGCAGAGACTGGCGAGAATCACTTTCATGAAAATGGCCTGCCAAGCTTCCAAAAAACTACGAGTTTTTAGAAATCTCAGCACACACTATTTCACCCAATCTTGATGAAACTTTCAGGTAATGATCAGTACACCAATCCCACTTGGCTCGCCAAATTTCGTTCTTCTAGGTGAAACCGTTCGTTGGCAGTAACCGGTTCCATTTTGAGGTTTCACTCTGTTTTCTCCTATAGGGATACATGTATTTGGAACTCTAAATCAAACACGGTTTGTGCTAGCTCTTTGAAACTTGACACAATAAAGCAGTTTCAAGTTCTATCTGTATGGTTTGTTTGCTGTTGATGTAGCCCTAAGCAGAGACTGGCGAGAATCACTTTCATGGAAAGGGCCTGCCTACTTCCAAAAAACTACGAGTTGCCTGAAATCTCAGCACACACTTTTTCACCCAATCTTGATGAAACTTTCAGGTAATGATCAGTACACCAATCCCACTTAGCTCGCCAAATTTCGTTCTTCTAGGTTAAACCGTTCGTTGGCAGTAACCGGTTTCATTTTGAGGTTTCACTCTGTTTTCTCCTATAGGGATACATGTATTTGGAACTCTAAGTCAAACACGGTTTGTGCTAGCTCTTTGAAACTTGACACAATAAAGCAGTTTCAAGTTCTATCTCTATGGTTTGTTTGCTGTTGATGTAGCCCTAAGCAGAGACTGGCGAGAATCACTTTCATGGAAAGGGCCTGCCAAGCTTCCAAAAAACTACGAGTTGCCTGAAATCTAAGCAAACACTTTTTCACCCAATCTTGATGAAACTTTCAGGTAATGATCAGTGCACCAATCCCACTTGGCTCGCCAAATTTCGTTCTTCTAGGTTAAACCGTTCGTTGGCAGTAACCGGCTTCATTTTGAGGTTTCACTCTGTTTTCTCCTATAGGGATACATGTATTTGGAACTCTAAATCAAACATGTTTTGTGCTAGCTCTTTGAAACTTGACACTATAAAGCAGTTTCAAGTTCTATCTCTATATTTTGTTTGCTGTTGATGTAGCCCTAAGCAGAGACTGGCGAGAATCACTTTCATGGAAAGGGCCTGCCAAGCTTCCAAAAACTACTAGTTGTCTGATATCTCAGCAAACACTTTTTCACCCAATCCTGATGATACTTTCAGGTAATGATCAGTACACCAATCCCACTTGGCTCGCCAAATTTCGTTCTTCTAGGTTAAACCATTCCTTGGCTGTAACCGGTATCATTTTGAGGTTTCACTGTGTTTTCTCCTATAGGGATACATGTATTTGGAACTCTAAATCAAACACGGTTTATGCTAGCTCTTTGAAAGTTGACACAATAAAGCAGTTTCAAGTTCTATCTCTATGGTTAGTTTGCTGTTGATGTAGCCCTAAGCAGAGACTGGCGAAAACCACTCTCATGGAAAGGGCCTGCCAAGCTTCCAAAAAACTACAAGTTGCCTGAAATCTCTTCAAACACTTTTTCACCCAAACTTGATGATACTTTCTGGTAATGATCAGTACACCAATCCCACTTGGCTCGCCAAATTTCGTTCTTCTAGGTTAACCCGTTCGTTCGCAGTAACCGGTTTCATTTTGAGGTTTCACTCTGTTTTCTCCTATAGGGATACATGTATTTGGAACTCTAAATCAAACACGGTTTGTGCTAGCTCTTTGAAACTTGACACAATAAAGCAGTTTCAAGTTCTATCTCTATGATTTGTTTGCTGTTGATGTAGCCCTAATCAGAGACTGGCGAGAATCACTTTCATGGAAAGGGCCTGCCAAGCTTCCAAAAAACTACGAGTTGCCTGAAATTACAGCACACACTTTTTCACCCAATCTTGATGAAACTTTCAGGTAACGATCAGTACACCAATCCCACTTGGCTCGCCAAATTTCGTTCTTCTAGGTTAAACCGTTCGTTGGCAGTAACCGGTTTCATTTTGAGGTTTCACTCTGTTTTCTCCTATAGGGATACATGTATTTGGATCTCTAAATCAAACACGTTAGTGCTAGCTCTTTGAAACTTGACACAATAAAGCAGTTGCAAGTTCTATCTCTATGGTTTGTTTGCTGTTGATGTAGCCCTAGGCAGAGACTGGCGAGAATCACTTTCATGGAAAGGGCCTGCCAAGCTTCCAAAAAACTACAAGTTGCCTGAAATCTCAGCAAACACTTTTTCACCCAATCTTGATGATACTTTCAGGTAATTATCAATACACCAATAACACTTGGCTTGCTAAATTTCGTTCTTCTATGTTAAACCGTTCGTTGGCAGTAACCGGTTTCATTTTGAGGTTTCACTCTGTTTTCTCCTATAGGGATACATGTATTTGAAACTCTAACTCAAACACGGTTTGTGCTAGCTCGTTGAAACTTGACACAATAAAGCAGTTTCAAGTTCTGTCTCTATGATTTGTTTGCTGTTGATGTAGCACTAATCAGAGACTGGAGAGAATCACTTTCATGGAAAGGGCCTGCCAAGCTTCCAAAAAACTACGAGTTGCCTGAAATTACAGCACACACTTTTTCACCCAATCTTGATGAAACTTTCAGGTAACGATCAGTACACCAATCCCACTTGGCTCGCCAAATTTCGTTCTTCTAGGTTAAACCGTTCGTTGGCAGTAACCGGCTTCATTTTGAGGTTTCACTCTGTTTTCTCCTATAGGGATACATGTATTTGGATCTCTAAATCAAACCCGTTAGTGCTAGCTCTTTGAAACTTGACACAATAAAGTAGTTGCAAGTTCTATCTCTATGGTTTGTTTGCTGTTGATGTAGCCCTAGGCAGAGACTGGCGAGAATCACTTTCATGGAAAGGGCCTGCCAAGCTTCCAAAAAACTACAAGTTGCCTGAAATCTCAGCAAACACTTTTTCACCCAATCTTGATGATACTTTCAGGTAATTATCAATACACCAATAACACTTGGCTTGCCAAATTTCGTTCTTCTAGGTTAAACCGTTCGTTGGCTGTAACCGGTTTCATTTTGAGGTTTCACTCTGTTGTCTCCTATAGAAATACATGTATTTGGAACTCTAAATCAAACACGGTTTGTGCTAGCTCTTTGAAACTTGACACAATAATGCAGTTTCAAGTTCTATCTCTATGGTTTGTTTGCTGTTGATGTAGCCCTAAGCAGAGACTGGCGAGAATCACTTTCATGGAAAGGGCCTGCCAAGCTTCCAAAAAACTACGAGTTGCCTGAAATCTCAGCAAACACTTTTTCACCCAATCTTGATGAAACATTCAGGTAATGATCAGTACACCAATCCCACTTGGCTCGCCAAATTTCGTTCTTCTAGGTTAAACCGTTCGTTGGCAGTAACCGGTTTCATTTTGAGGTTTCACTCTGTTTTCTTCTATAGGGATACATGTATTTGGAACTCTTAATCAAACACGGTTTGTGCTAGCTTTTTGAAACTTGACACAATAAAGCAGTTTCAAGTTCTATCTCTATGGTTTGTTTGCTGTTGATGTAGCCCTAAGCAGAGACTGGCGAGAATCACTTTCATGAAAAGGGCCTGCCAAGCTTCCAAAAAACTATGAGTTTCCAGAAATCTCAGCACACACTATTTCACCCAATCATGATGAAACTTTCAGGTAATGATCAGTACACCAATCCCACTTGGCTCGCCAAATTTCGTTCTTCTAGGTTAAACCGTTCGTTGGCAGTAACCGGTTCCATTTTGAGGTTTCACTCTGTTTTCTCCTATAGGGATACATGTATTTGGAACTCTAAATCAAACACGGTTTGTGCTAGCTCTTTGAAACTTGACACAATAAAGCAGTTTCAAGTTCTATCTCTATGGTTTGTTTGCTGTTGATGTAGCCCTAAGCAGAGACTGGCGAGAATCACTTTCATGGAAAGGGCCTGCCAAGCTTCCAAAAAACTACGAGTTGCCTGAAACCTCAGCACACACTTTTTCACCCAATCTTGATGAAACTTTCAGGTAATGATCAGTACACCAATCCCACTTGGCTCGCCAAATTTCGTTCTTCTAGGTTAAACCGTTCGTTGGCAGTAACCGGTTTCATTTTGAGGTTTCACTCTGTTTTCTCCTATAGGGATACATGTATTTGGAACTCTAAATCAAACACGGTTTGTGCTAGCTCTTTGAAACTTGACACAATAAAGCAGTTTCAAGTTCTATCTCTATGGTTTGTTTGCTTTTGATGTAGCCCTAAGCAGAGACTGGCGAGAATCACTCTCATGGAAAGGGCCGGCCAAGCTTCCAAAAAACTACGAGTTGCCTGAAATCTCAGCAAACACTTTTTCACCCAATCTTGATGAAACTTTCAGGTGATGATCAGTACACCAATCCCACTTGGCTCGCCAAATTTCGTTCTTCTAGGTTAAACCGTTCGTTGGCAGTAACCGGTTTCATTTTGAGGTTTCACTCTGTTTTCTCCTATAGGGATACATGTATTTGGAACTCTAAATCAAACACGGTTTGTACTAGCTCTTTGAAACTTGACACAATAAAGCAGTTTCAAGTTCTATCTCTATGGTTTGTTTGCTGTTGATGTAGCCCTAACCAGAGACTGGCGAGAACCACTCTCATGGAAAGGGCCAGCCAAGCTTTCAAAAAACTACAAGTTGCCTGAAATCTCAGCAAACACTTTTTCACCCAATCTTGATGAAACTTTTAGGTAATGATCAGTACACCAATCCCACTTGGCTCGCCAAATTTCGTTCTTCTAGGTTAAACCGTTCGTTGGCAGTACCCGGTTTCATTTTGAGGTTTCACTCTGTTTTCTCCTATAGGGATACATGTATTTGGAACTCTAAATCAAACACGGTTTGTACTAGCTCTTTGAAACTTGACACAATAAAGCAGTTTCAAGTTCTATCTCTATGGTTTGTTTGCTGTTGATTTAGCCCTAACCAGAGACTGGCGAGAACGACTCTCATGGAAAGGGCCAGCCAATCTTTCAAAAAACTACAAGTTGCCTGAAATCTCAGCAAACACTTTTTCACCCAATCTTGATGAAACTTTCAGGTAATGATCAGTACACCAATCTCACTTGGCTCGCCAAATTTCGTTCTTCTAGGTTAAACCGTTCGTTGGCAGTAACCGGTTTCATTTTGAGGTTTCACTCTGTTTTCTCCTATAGGGATACATGTATTTGGAACTCTAAATCAAACACGGTTTGTGCTAGCTCTTTGAAACCTGACACAATAAAGCAGTTTCAAGTTCTATCTCTATAGTTTGTTTGCTGTGGATGTAGCCCTAAGCAGAGACTGGCGAGAATCACTTTCAAGGAAAGGGCCTGCCAAGATTCTAAAAAACTACGAGTTGCCTGAAATCTCAGCACACACTTTTTCACCCAATCTTGATGAAACTTTCAGTTAATGATCAGTACACCAATCCCACTTGGCTCGCCAAGTTTCGTTCTTCTAGGTTGAACCATTCGTTGGCAGTAACCGGTTACATTTTGAGGTTTCACTCTGTTTTCTCCTATAGGGATACATGTATTTGGAACTCTAAGTCAAACACGGTTTGTGCTAGCTCTTTGAAACTTGACACAATAAAGCAGTTTCACGTTCTATCTCTATGGTTAGTTTGCTGTTGATGTAGCCCTAAGCAGAGACTGGCGAGAATCACTTTCATGGAAAGGGCCTGCCAAGCTTCCAAAAAACTACGAGTTGCCAGAAATCTAAGCAAACACTTTTTCACCCAATCTTGATGAATCTTTCAGGTAATGATCAGTACACCAATCCCACTTGGCTCGCCAAATTTCGTTCTTCTAGGTTAAACCGTTCGTTGGCAGTAACCGGTTTCATTTTGAGGTTTCACTCTGTTTTCTCCTATAGGGATACATGTATTTGGAACTCTAAATCAAACACGGTTTGTGCTAGCTCTTTGAAACTTGACACAATAAAGCAGTTTCAAGTTTTATCTCTATGGTTTGTTTGCTGTTGATGTAGCCCTAAGCAGAGACTGGCGAGAATCACTTTCATGGAAAGGGCCTGCCAAGCTTCCAAAAATCTACGAGTTGCCTGAAATCTAAGCAAACACTTTTTCACCCAATCTTGATGAAACTTTCAGGTAATAGTCAGTACACCAATCTCACTTGGCTCACCAAATTTCGTTCTTCTAGATTAAACCGTTCGTTGGCAGTAACCGGTTTCATTTTGAGGTTTCACTCTGTTTTCTCCCTTAGGGATACATGTATTTGGAACTCTAAGTCAAACACGGTTTGTGCTAGCTCTTTGAAACTTGACACAATAAAGCAGTTTCAAGTTCAATCTCTATGGTTTGTTTGCTGTTGATGTAGCCCTAAGCAGAGACTGGCGAGAATCACTTTCATGGAAAGGGCCTGCCAAGCTTCCAAAAAACTACGAGTTGCCTGAAATCTCAGCACACACTTTTTCACCCAATCTTGATCAAACTTTCAGGTAATGATCAGTACACCAATCCCACTTGGCTCGCCAAATTTCGTTTTTCGAGGTTAAACCGTTCGTTGGCAGTAACCGGTTTCATTTTGAGGTTTCACTCTGTTTTCTCCTATAGGGATACATGTATTTGGAACTCTTAATCAAACACGGTTTGTGCTAGCTTTTTGAAACTTGACACAATAAAGCAGTTTCAAGTTCTATCTCTATGGTTTGTTTGCTGTTGATGTAGCCCTAAGCAGAGACTGGCGAGAATCACTTTCATGAAAAGGGCCTGCCAAGCTTCCAAAAAACTACGAGTTTCCAGAAATCTCAGCACACACTATTTCACTCAATCTTGATGAAACTTTCAGGTAATGATCAGTACACCAATCCCACTTGGCTCGCCAAATTTCGTTCTTCTAGGTTAAACCGTTCGTTGGCAGTAACCGGTTCCATTTTGAGGTTTCACTCTGTTTTCTCCTATAGGGATACATGTATTTGGAACTCTAAATCAAACACGGTTTGTGCTAGCTCTTTGAAACTTGACACAATAAAGCAGTTTCAAGTTCTATCTCTATGGTTTGTTTGCTGTTGATGTAGCCCTAAGCAGAGACTGGCGAGAATCACTTTCATGGCAAGGGCCTGCCAAGCTTCCAAAAAACTACGAGTTGCCTGAAATCTCAGCACACACTTTTTCACCCAATCTTGATGAAACTTTCAGGTAATGATCAGTACACCAATCCCACTTGGCTCGCCAAATTTCGTTCTCCTAGGTTAAACCGTTCGTTGGCAGTAACCGGTTTCATTTTGAGGTTTCACTCTGTTTTCTCCTATAGGGATACATGTATTTGGAACTCTAAGTCAAACACGGTTTGTGCTAGCTCTTTGAAACTTGACACAATAAAGAAGTTTCAAGTTCTATCTCTATGGTTTGTTTGCTGTTGATGTAGCCCTAAGCAGAGACTGGCGAGAATCACTTTCATGGAAAGGGCCTGCCAAGCTTCCAAAAAACTACGAGTTGCCTGAAATCTAAGCAAACACTTTTTCACCCAATCTTGATGAAACTTTCAGGTAATGATCAGTGCACAAATCCCACTTGGCTCGCCAAATTTCGTTCTTCTAGGTTAAACCGTTCGTTGGCAGTAACCGGCTTCATTTTGAGGTTTCACTCTGATTTCTCCTATAGGGATACATGTATTTGGAACTCTAAATCAAACATGTTTTGCGCTAGCTCTTTGAAACTTGACACTATAAAGCAGTTTCAAGTTCTATCTCTATATTTTGTTTGCTGTTGATGTAGCCCTAAGCAGAGACTGGCGAGAATCACTTTCATGGAAAGGGCCTGCCAAGCTTCCAAAAACTACTAGTTGTCTGATATCTCAGCAAACACTTTTTCACCCAATCTTGATGATACTTTCAGGTAATGATCAGTACACCAATCCCACTTGGCTCGCCAAATTTCGTTCTTCTAGGTTAAACCATACCTTGGCTGTAACCGGTATCATTTTGAGGTTTCACTGTGTTTTCTCCTATAGGGATACATGTATTTGGAACTCTAAATCAAACACGGTTTATGCTAGCTCTTTGAAAGTTGACACAATAAAGCAGTTTCAAGTTCTATCTCTATGGTTAGTTTGCTGTTGATGTAGCCCTAAGCAGAGACTGGCGAGAATCACTTTCATGGAAAGGGCCTGCCAAGCTTCCAAAAAACTACGAGTTGCCTGAAATCTCTTCAAACACTTTTTCACCCAAACTTGATGAAGCTTTCAGGTAATGATAAGTACACCAATCCCACTTGGCTCGCCAAATTTCGATCTTCTAGGTTAAACCGTTCGTTGGCAGTAACCGGTTTCATTTTGAGGTTACACTCTGTTTTCTCCTATAGGGATACATGTATTTGGAACTCTAAATCAAACACGGTTTGTGCTAGCTCTTTGAAACCTGACACAATAAAGCAGTTTCAAGTTCTATCTCTATAGTTTGTTTGCTGTTGATGTAGCCCTAAGCAGAGACTGGCGAGAATCACTTTCATGGAAAGGGCCTGCCAAGATTCTAAAAAACTACGAGTTTCCTGAAATCTCAGCACACACATTTTCACCCAATCTTGATGAAACTTTCAGTTAATGATCAGTACACCAATCCCACTTGGCTCGCCAAGTTTCGTTCTTCTAGGTTAAACCATTCGTTGGCAGTAACCGGTTTCATTTTGAGGTTTCACTCTGTTTTCTCCTATAGGGATACATGTATTTGGAACTCTAAGTCAAACACGGTTTGTGCTAGCTCTTTGAAACTTGACACAATAAAGCAGTTTCACGTTCTATCTCTATGGTTAGTTTGCTGTTGATGTAGCCCTAAGCAGAGACTGGCGAGAATCACTTTCATGGAAAGGGCCTGCCAAGCTTCCAAAAAACTACGAGTTGCCTGAAATCTAAGCAAACACTTTTTCACCCAATCTTGATGAATCTTTCAGGTAATGATCAGTACACCAATCCCACTTGGCTCGCCAAATTTCGTTTTTCTAGGTTAAACCGTTCGTTGGCAGTAACCGGTTTCATTTTGAGGTTTCACTCTGTTTTCTCCTATAGGGATACATGTATTTGGAACTCTAAATCAAACACGGTTTGTGCTAGCTGTTTGAAACTTGACACAATAAAGCAGTTTCAAGTTCTATCTCTATGGTTTGTTTGCTGTTGATGTAGCCCGAAGCAGAGACTGGCGAGAATCACTTTCATGGAAAGGGCCTGCCAAGCTTCCAAAAAACTACGAGATGCCTGAAATCTCAGCACACACTTTTTCACCCAATCTTGATGAAACTTTCAGGTAATGATCAGTACACCAATCCCACTTGGCTCGCCAAATTTCGTTCTTCTAGGTTAAACTGTTCGTTGGCAGTAACCGGTTTCATTTTGAGGATTCACTCTGTTTTCTCCTATAGGGATACATGTATTTGGAACTCTAAATCAAACACGGTTTGTGCTAGCTCTTTGAAACTTGACACAATAAAGCAGTTTCAAGTTCTACCTCTATGGTTAGTTTGCTGTTGATGTAGCCCTAAGCAGAGACTGGCTAGAATCACTTTCATGGAAAGGGTCTGCCAAGCTTCCAAAAAACTACGAGTTTCCTGAAATCTAAGCAAACACTTTTTCACCCAATCTTGATGAAACTTTCAGGTAATGATCAGTACACCAATCCCACTTGCCTCGCCAAATTTCGTTCTTCTAGGTTAAACCGTTCGTTGGCAGTAACCGGTTTCATTTTGAGGTTTCACTCTGTTTTCTTCTATAGGGATACATGTATTTGGAACTCTTAATCAAACACGGTTTATGCTAGCTTTTTGAAACTTGACACAATAAAGCACTTTCAAGTTCTATATCTATGGTTTGTTTGCTGTTGATGTAGCCCTAAGCAGAGACTGGCGAGAATCACTTTAATGGAAAGGGCCTGCCAAGCTTCCAAAAAACTAGCAGTTGCCTGAAATCTCAGCAAACACTTTTTCAACCAATCTTGATGATACTTTCTGGTAATGATCAGTACACCAATCCCACTTGGCTCGCCAAATTTCGTTCTTCTAGGTTAACCCGTTCGTTGGCAGTAACCGGTTTCATTTTGAGGTTTCACTCTGTTTTCTCCTATAGGGATACATGTATTTGAAACTATAACTCAAACACGGTTTGTGCTAGCTCGTTGAAACTTGACACAATAAAGCAGTTTCAAGTTCTATCTCTATGATTTGTTTGCTGTTGATGTAGCACTAATCAGAGACTGGAGAGAATCACTTTCATGGAAAGGGCCTGCCAAGCTTCCAAAAAACTACGAGTTGCCTGAAATCTCAGCACACACTTTTTCACCCAATCTTGATGAAACTTTCAGGTAATGATCAGTACACCAATCCCACTTGGCTCGCCAAATTTCGTTCTTCTAGGTTAAACAGTTCGTTGGCAGTAACCGGTTTCATTTTGAGGTTTCACTGTGTTTTCTCCTATAGGGATACATGTATTTGGAACTCTAAATCAAACACGGCTTGTGCTAGCTCTTTGAAACTTGACAGAATAAAGCAGTTTCAAGTTCTATCTCTATGGTTTGTTTGCTGTTGATGTAGCCCTAAGCAGAGACTGGTGAGAATCACTTTCATGGAAAAGGCCTGCCAAGCTTCCAAAAAACTAATAGTTGCCTGAAATCTCAGCAAACACTTTTTCAACCAATCTTGATGATACTTTCTGGTAATGATCAGTACACCAATCCCACTTGGCTCGCCAAATTTCGTTCTTCTAGGTTAAACCGTTCGTTGGCAGTAACCGGTTTCATTTTGAGGTTTCACTCTGTTTTCTCCTATAGGGATACATGTATTTGGAACTCTAAATCAAACACGGTTTGTGCTAGCTCTTTGAAACTTGACACAATAAAGCAGTTGCAAGTTCTATCTCTATGGTTTGTTTGCTGTTGATGTAGCCCTAGGCAGAGACTGGCGAGAATCACTTTCATGGAAAGGGCCTGCCAAGCTTCCAAAAAACGACAAGTTGCCTGAAATCTCAGCAAACACTTTTTCACCCAATCTTGATGATACTTTCAGGTAATTATCAATACACCAATAACACTTGGCTTGCCAAATTTCGTTCTTCTAGGTTAAACCGTTCGTTGGCTGTAACCGGTTTCATTTTGAGGTTTCACTCTGTTTTCTCCTATAGAAATACATGTATTTGGAACTCTAAATCAAACACGGTTTGTGCTAGCTCTTTGAAACTTGACACAATAATGCAGTTTCAAGTTCTATCTCTATGGTTTGTTTGCTGTTGATGTAGCCCTAAGCAGAGACTGGCGAGAATCACTTTCATGGAAAGGGCCTGCCAAGCTTCCAAAAAACTACGAGTTGCCTGAAATCTCAGCACACACTTTTTCACCCAATCTTGATGTAACATTCAGGTAATGATCAGTACACCAATCCCACTTGGCTCGCCAAATTTCGTTCTTCTAGGTTAAACCGTTCGTTGGCAGTAACCGGTTTCATTTTGAGGTTTCACTCTGTTTTCTCCTATAGGGATACATGTATTTGGAACTCTAAATCAAACACGGTTTGTGCTAGCTCTTTGAAACTTGACACAATAAACCAGTTTCAAGTTCTATCTCTATGGTTTGTTTGCTCTTGATGTAGCCCTAAGCAGAGACTGGCGAAAATCACTTTCATGGAAAGGGCCAGCCAAGCTTCCAAAAAACTACGAGTTGCCTGAAATCTCAGCACACACTTTTTCACCCAATCTTGATGAAACTTTCAGGTAATGATCAGTACACCAATCCAACTTGGCTCACCAAATTTCGTTCTTCTAGGTTAAACCATTCGTTGGCAGTAACCGGTTTCATTTTGAGGTTTCACTCTGTTTTCTCCTATAGGGATACATGTATTTGGAACTCTAAATCAAACACGGTTTGTGCTAGCTCTTTGAAACTTGACACAATAAAGCAGTTTCAAGTTCTATCTCTATGGTTTGTTTGCTGTTGATGTAGCCCTAAGCAGAGACTGGCGAGAATCACTTTCATGGAAAGGGCCTGCCAAGCTTCCAAAAAACTACGAGTTGCCTGAAATCTAAGCAAACACTTTTTCACCCAATCTTGATGAATCTTTCAGGTAATGATCAGTACACCAATCCCACTTGGCTCGCCAAATTTCGTTCTTCTAGGTTAAACCGTTCGTTGGCAGTAACCGGTTTCATTTTGAGGTTTCACTCTGTTTTCTCCTATAGGGATACATGTATTTGGAACTCTAAATGAAACACGGTTTGTGCTAGCTCTTTGAAACTTGACACAATAAAGCAGTTTCAAGTTCTATCTCTATGGTTTGTTTGCTGTTGATGTAGCCCTAAGCAGAGACTGGCGATAATCACTTTCATGGAAAGGGCCTGCCAAGCTTCCAAAAAACTACGAGTCGCTGGAAATCTCAGCACACACTTTTTCACCCAATCTTGATGAAACTTTCAGGTAATGATCAGTACACCAATCCTACTTGGCTCGCCAATTTTCGTTCTTCTAGGTTAAACCGTTCATTGGCAGTAACCGGTTTCATTTTGAGGTTTCACTCTGTTTTCTCCTATTGGGATACATGTATTTGGAACTCTAAATCAAACACGGTTTGTGCTAGCTCTTTGAATCTTGACACAATAAAGCAGTTTCAAGTTCTATCTCTATGGTTTGTTTGCTGTTGATATAGCCCTAAGCAGAGACTGGCGAGAATCACTTTCATAGAAAGGGCCTGCCAAGCTTCCAAAAAACTACGAGTTGCCTGAAATCTCAGCACACACCTTTTCACCCAATCTTGATGAAACGTTCAGGTAATGATCAGTACACCAATCCCACTTGGCTCGCCCAGTTTCGTTCTTCTAGGTTAAACCGTTCGTTGGCAGTAACCGGTTTCGTTTTGAGGTTTCACTCTGTATTCTCCTATAGGGATACATGTATTTGGAACTCTAAATCAAACACGGTTTGTGCTAGCTCTTTGAAACTTGACACAATAAAGCAGTTTCAAGTTCTATCTCTATGGTTTGTTTGCTGTTGATGTAGCCCTAAGCAGAGACTGGCGAGAATCACTTTCATGGAAAGGGCCTGCCAAGCTTCCAAAAAACTATGAGTTGCCTGAAATCTCAGCAAACACTTTTTCACCCAATCTTGATGAAACTTTCAGGTAATGATCAGTACACCAATCCCACTTGGCTCGCCAAATTTCGTTCTTCTAGGTTAAACCGTTCGTTGGCAGTAACCGGTTTCATTTTGAGGTTTCACTCTGTTTTCTCTTTTAGGGATACATGTATTTGGAACTCTAAATCAAACACGGTTT
>NW_027523194.1:0-56435 GCF_052094955.1 Ictidomys tridecemlineatus
GTAGCCCTAAGCAGAGACTGGCGAAAATCACTTTCATGGAAAGGGCGTTGCTAAGCTTCCAAAAAACTACGAGTTGCCTGAAATCTCAGCAAACATTTTTTCACCCAATCTTGATGATTCTTTCAGGTAATGATCAGTACACCAAAACCACTTGGCTCACCAAATTTCGTTCTTCTAGGTTAAACCGTTCGTTTTCAGTAACCGTTTTCATTTTTAGGTTTCACTATGTTTTCTCCTATAGGGATACATGTATTTGGAACTCTAAATCAAACATAGTTTCTGCTAGCTCTTTGAAACTTGACACATGAAAGCAGTTTCAAGTTCTATCTCTATGGTTTGTTTGCTGTTGATGTAGCCCTAAGCAGAGACTGGCGAAAATCACTTTCATGGAAAGAGGTTGCCAAGCTTCCAAAAAACTACGAGTTGCCTGAAATCTCAGAAAACATTTTTTCACCCTATCTTGATGACTCTTTCAGGTAATGATCAGTACACCAAAACCACTTGGCTCACCAAATTTCGTTCTTCTAGGTTAAACCGTTCGTTTGCAGTAACCATTTTCATTTTTTGGTTTCACTCTGTTTTCTCCTATAGGGATACATGTATTTGGAACTCTAAATCAAACACGGTTTGTGCTAGCTCTTTGAAACTTGACACAATAAAGCAGTTTCATGTTCTATCTCATTGGTTTGTTTGCTGTTGATGTAGCCCTAAGCAGAGACTGGCGAAAATCACTTTCATGGAAAGGGGTTGCCAAGCTTCCAAAAAACTACGAGTTGCCTGCAATCTCAGAAAACATTTTTTCACCCTATCTTGATGACTCTTTCAGGTAATGATCAGTACACCAAAACCACTTGGCTCACCAAATTTCGTTCTTCTAGGTTAAACCGTTCGTTTGCAGTAACCATTTTCATTTTTTGGTTTCACTCTGTTTTCTCCTATAGGGATACATGTATTTGTAACTCTAAATCAAACACGGTTTGTGCTAGCTCTTTGAAACTTGACACAATAAAGCAGTTTCATGTTCTATCTCATTGGTTTGTTTGCTGTTGATGTAGCCCTAAGCAGAGACTGGCGAAAATCACTTTCATGGAAAGGGGTTGCCAAGCTTCTAAAAACTACGAGTTGCCTGAAATCTCAGCAAACATTTTTTCACCCAATCTTGATGATTCTTTCAGGTAATGATCAGTACACCAAAACCTCTTGGCTCACCATATTTCGTTCTTCTAGGTTAAACCGAATGTTTGCAGTAACCATTTTCATTTTTAGGTTTCACTCTGTTTTCCCCTATAGGGATATATATATTTGGAACTTTAAATCAAACACAGTTTGTGCTAGCTCTTTGAAACTTGACACAATAAAGCAGTTTCAAGTTCTATCTCTATGGTTTGTTTACTGTTGATGTAGCCCTAAGCAGAGACTGGCGAAAATCACTTTCATGGAAAGGGGTTGCCAAGCTTCCAAAAAACTACGAGTTGCCTGAAATCTCAGCAAACATTTTTTAACCCAATCTTGATGATTCTTTCAGGTAATGATCAGTACACCAAAACCTCTTGGCTCACCATATTTCGTTCTTCTAGGTTAAACCGAACGTTTGCAGTAACCATTTTCATTTTTAGGTTTCACTCTGTTTCTCCTATAGGGACACATGTACTTGGAACTCTAAATCAAACACGGTTTGTGCTAGCTCTTTGAAACTTGACACAATAAAACAGTTTCAAGTTCTATCTCTATGGTTTGTTAGCTGTGGATGTAGCCCTAAGCAGAGACTGGCAAAAATCACTTTCATGGAAAGGGGTTGCCAAGCTTCCAGAAAACTACGAGTTTCCTGAAATCTCAGCAAACATTTTTTCACCCAATCTTGATGATTCTTTCAGGTAATGATCAGTACACCAAAACCACTTGGCTCACCAAATTTCGTTCTTCTAGGTTAAACCGTTCTTTTGCAGTAATTGTTTTCATTTTTAGGGTTCACTCTGTTTTCTCCTATAGGAATACATGTATTTGGAACTCTAAATAAAACACGGTTTGTGCTAGCTCTTTGAACCTTGACACAATAAAGCAGTTTCAAGTTCTATCTCTATGGTTTGTTTGCTGTTGATGTAGCCCTAAGCAGAGACTGGCGAAAATCACTTTCATGGAAAGGGGTTGCCAAGCTTCCAAAAAACTACGAGTTGCCTGTAATCTCAGAAAACATTTTTTCACCCAATCTTGATGATTCTTTCAGGTAATGATCAGTGCACAAAAACCACTTGGTTCACCAATTTTGTTCTTCTATGTTAAACCGTTCATTTGCAGTAACCGTTTTCATTTTTAGGTTTCACTCTCTTTTCTCCTATAGGGATACATGTATTTGGAACTCTAAATCAAATACGGTTTGTGCTAGCTCTTTGAACCTTGACACAATAAAGCAGTTTCAAGTTCTATCTCTATGGTTTGTTTGTTGTTGATGTAGCCCTAAGCAGAGACTGGCGAAAATCACTTTCATGGAAAGGGGTTTCCATGCTTCCAAAAAACAACGAGTTGCCTGAAATCTCAGCAAACATTTTTTCACCCAATCTTGATGATTCTATCAGGTAATGATCAGTACACCAAAACCACTTGGCTCACCAAATTTCGTTCTTCTAGGTTAAACCGTTCGTTTGCAGTAACCGTTTTCATTTTTAGGGTTCACTCTGTTTTCTCCTATAGGGATACATGTATTTGGAACTCTAAATCAAACACGGTTTGTGCTAGCTCTTAGAACCTTGATACAATAAAGCAGTTTCAAGTTCTATCTCTATGGTTTGTTTGCTGTTGATGTAGCCCTAAGCAGAGACTGGCGAAAATCACTTTCATGGAAAGGGGTTGCCAAGCTTCCAAAAAACTACGAGTTGCCTGAAATCTCAGCAAACATTTTTTCACCCAATCTTGATGATTCTTTCAGGTAATGATCAGTACACCAAAACCACTTGGCTCACCAAATTTCGTTCTTCTAGGTTAAACCGTTCGTTTTCAGTAACCGTTTTCATTTTTAGGTTTCACTCTGTTTTCTCCTATAGGGATACATGTATTTGGAACTCTAAATCAAACATAGTTTCTGCTAGCTCTTTGAAACTTGACACATGAAAGCAGTTTCAAGTTCTATCTCTATGGTTTGTTTATTTTTGATGTAGCCTTAAGTAGAGACTGGCGAAAATCACTTTCATGGAAAGGGGTTGCCAAGCTTCCAAAAAACTACGAGTTGCCTGAAATCTCAGAAAACATTTTTTCACCCTATCTTGATGACTCTTTCAGGTAATGATCAGTACACCAAAACCACTTGGCTCACCAAATTTCGTTCTTCTAGGTTAAACCGTTCGTTTGCAGTAACCATTTTCATTTTTTGGTTTCACTCTGTTTTCTGCTATAGGGACACATGTACTTGGAACTCTAAATCAAACACGGTTTGTGCTAGCTCTTTGAAACTTGACACAATAAAGCAGTTTCAAGTTCTATCTCTATGGTTTGTTTATTGTTGATGTAGCCTTAAGTAGAGACTGGCGAAAATCACTTTCATGGAAAGGGGTTGCCAAGCTTCCAAAAAACTACGAGTTGCCTGATATCTAATCAAACAATTTTTCACCCAATCTTGATGATTCTTTCAGGTAATTATCAGGACACCAAAACCACTTGGCTCACCAAATTTCGTCCTTCTAGGTTAAACCGTTCGTTTGCAGTAACCGTTTTCATTTTTAGGTTTCACTCTGTTTTCTCCTATAGGGATACATGTATTTGGAACTCTAAATCAAACACGGTTTGTGCTAGCTCTTTGAAACGTGACACAATAAAGCAGTTTCATGTTGTATCTCATTGGTTTGTTTGCTGTTGATGTAGCCCTAAGCAGAGACTGGCGAAAATCACTTTCATGGAAAGGGGTTGCCAATCTTCCGAAAAACTACGAGTTGCCTGAAATCTCAGAAAACATTTTTTCACCCAATCTTGATGATTCTTTCAGGTAATTATTAGTACACCAAAACCACTTGGCTCACCAAATTTCGTTCTTCTAGGTTAAACCGTTCGTTTGCAGTAACCGTTTTCATTTTTAGGTTTCACTCTGTTTTCTCCTATAGGGATACATGTGTTTAAAACTCTAAATGAAACACGGTTTGTGCTAACTCTTTGAAACGTGACACAATAAAGCAGTTTCATGTTCTATCTCATTGGTTTGTTTGCTGTTGATGTAGCCCTAAGCAGAGACTGGCGAAAATCACTTTCATGGAAAGGGGTTGCCAAGCTTCCGAAAAACTACGAGTTGCCTGAAATCTCAGCAAACATTTTTTCACTCAATCTTGATGATTCTTTCAGGTAATGATCAGTACACCAAAACCACTTGGCTCACCAATTTTCGTTCTTCTAGATTAAACCGTTCGTTTGCAGTAACCGTTTTCATTTTTAGGTTTCACTCTGTTTTCCCTATAGCCATACATGTATTTGGAACTCTAAATCAAACACGGTTTGTGCTAGCTCTTTGAAACTTGACACAATAAAGCAGTTTCAAGTTCTTTCTCTATGGTTTATTTGCTGTTAATGTAACCCTAAGCAGAGACTGGCGAAAATCACTTTCATGGAAAGGGGTTGCCAAGCTTCCAAAAAACTACGAGTTGCCTGAAATCTCAGAAAACATATTTTCACCCAATCTTGATGACTCTTTCAGGTAATGATCAGTACACCAAAACCACTTGGCTCACCAAATTTCGTTTTTCTAGGTTAAACCGTTCGTTTACAGTAACCGTTTACATTTTTAGGTTTCACTCTGTTTTCTCCTATAGGGATACATGTATGTGGAACTCTAAATCAAACACGGTTTGTGCTAGCTCTTTGAAACTTGACACAATAAAGCAGTTTCAAGTCCTATCTTTATGGTTTGTTTGCTCTTGATGTAGCCCTACGCAGAGACTGGCGAAAATCACTTTCATGGAAAGAGGTTGCCAAGCTTCCAAAAAACTACGAGTTGCCTGTAATCTCAGCAAACATTTTTTCACCCAATCTTGATGATTCTATCAGGTAATGATCAGTACACCAAAACCACTTGGCTCACCAAATTTCGTTCTTCTAGGTTAAACCGTTCGTTTGCAGTAACCGTTTTCATTTTTAAGTTTCACTCTGTTTCCTCCTAAAGGGATACATGTATTTGGAACTCTAAATCAAACACGGTTTGTGCTAGCTCTTTGAAACTTGACACAAGAAAGCAGTTTCAAGTTCTATCTCTATGGTTTGTTTGCTGTTGATGTAGCCCTAAGCAGAGACTGGCGAAAATCACTTTCATGGAAAGGGGATGCCAAGCTTCCAAAAAACTACGAGTTGCCTGATATCTAATCAAACAATTTTTCACCCAATCTTGATGATTCTTTCAGGTAATTATCAGGACACCAAAACCACTTGGCTCACCAAATTTCGTCCTTATAGGTTAAACCGTTCGTTTGCAGTAACCGTTTTCATTTTTAGGTTTCACTCTGTTTTCTCCTATAGGGATACATGTATTTGGAACTCTAAATCAAACACGGTTTGTGCTAGCTCTTTGAAACGTGACACAATAAAGCAGTTTCATGTTGTATCTCATTGGTTTGTTTGCTGTTGATGTAGCCCTAAGCAGAGACTGGCGAAAATCACTTTCATGGAAAGGGGTTGCCAATCTTCCGAAAAACTATGAGTTGCCTGAAATCTCAGAAAACATTTTTTCACCCAATCTTGATGATTCTTTCAGGTAATTATTAGTACACCAAAACCACTTGGCTCACCAAATTTCGTTCTTCTAGGTTAAACCGTTCGTTTGCAGTAACCGTTTTCATTTTTAGGTTTCACTCTGTTTTCTCCTATAGGGATACATGTGTTAAAACTCTAAATGAAACACGGTTTGTGCTAACTCTTTGAAACGTGACACAATAAAGCAGTTTCATGTTCTATCTCATTGGTTTGTTTGCTGTTGATGTAGCCCTAAGCAGAGACTGGCGAAAATCACTTTCATGGAAAGGGGTTGCCAAGCTTCCGAAAAACTACGAGTTGCCTGAAATCTCAGCAAACATTTTTTCACCCAATCTTGATGATTCTTTCAGGTAATGATCAGTACACCAAAACCACTTGGCTCACCAATTTTCGTTCTTCTAGATTAAACCGTTCGTTTGCAGTAACCGTTTTCATTTTTAGGTTTCACTCTGTTTTCCCTATAGGCATACATGTATTTGGAACTCTAAATCAAACACGGTTTGTGCTAGCTCTTTGAAACTTGACACAATAAAGCAGTTTCAAGTTCTTTCTCTATGGTTTGTTTGCTGTTCATGTAACCCTAAGCAGAGACTGGCGAAAATCACTTTCATGGAAAGGGGTTGCCAAGCTTCCAAAAAACTACGAGTTGCCTGAAATCTCAGAAAACATATTTTCACCCAATCTTGATGACTCTTTCAGGTAATGATCAGTACACCAAAACCACTTGGCTCACCAAATTTCGTTTTTCTAGGTTAAACCGTTCGTTTACAGTAACCGTTTACATTTTTAGGTTTCACTCTGTTTTCTCCTATAGGGATACATGTATGTGGAACTCTAAATCAAACACGGTTTGTGCTAGCTCTTTGAAACTTGACACAATAAAGCAGTTTCAAGTCCTATCTTTATGGTTTGTTTGCTCTTGATGTAGCCCTACGCAGAGACTGGCGAAAATCACTTTCATGGAAAGAGGTTGCCAAGCTTCCAAAAAACTACGAGTTGCCTGTAATCTCAGCAAACATTTTTTCACCCAATCTTGATGATTCTATCAGGTAATGATCAGTACACCAAAACCACTTGGCTCACCAAATTTCGTTCTTCTAGGTTAAACCGTTCGTTTGCAGTAACCGTTTTCATTTTTAAGTTTCACTCTGTTTCCTCCTAAAGGGATACATGTATTTGGAACTCTAAATCAAACACGGTTTGTGCTAGCTCTTTGAAACTTGACACAAGAAAGCAGTTTCAAGTTCTATCTCTATGGTTTGTTTGCTGTTGATGTAGCCCTAAGCAGAGACTGGCGAAAATCACTTTCATGGAAAGGGGATGCCAAGCTTCCAAAAAACTACGAGTTGCCTGATATCTAATCAAACAATTTTTCACCCAATCTTGATGATTCTTTCAGGTAATTATCAGGACACCAAAACCACTTGGCTCACCAAATTTCGTCCTTCTAGGTTAAACCGTTCGTTTGCAGTAACCGTTTTCATTTTTAGGTTTCACTCTGTTTTCTCCTATAGGGATACATGTATTTGGAACTCTAAATCAAACACGGTTTGTGCTAGCTCTTTGAAACGTGACACAATAAAGCAGTTTCATGTTGTATCTCATTGGTTTGTTTGCTGTTGATGTAGCCCTAAGCAGAGACTGGCGAAAATCACTTTCATGGAAAGGGGTTGCCAATCTTCCGAAAAACTACGAGTTGCCTGAAATCTCAGCAAACATTTTTTCACCCAATCTTGATGATTCTTTCAGGTAATGATCAGTACACCAAAACCACTTGGCTCACCAATTTTCGTTCTTCTAGATTAAACCGTTCGTTTGCAGTAACCGTTTTCATTTTTAGGTTTCACTCTGTTTTCCCTATAGGCATACATGTATTTGGAACTCTAAATCAAACACGGTTTGTGCTAGCTCTTTGAAACTTGACACAATAAAGCAGTTTCAAGTTCTTTCTCTATGGTTTATTTGCTGTTCATGTAATCCTAAGCAGAGACTGGCGAAAATCACTTTCATGGAAAGGGGTTGCCAAGCTTCCAAAAAACTACGAGTTGCCTGAAATCTCAGAAAACATATTTTCACCCAATCTTGATGACTCTTTCAGGTAATGATCAGTACACCAAAACCACTTGGCTCACCAAATTTCGTTCTTCTAGGTTAAACCGTTCGTTTGCAGTAACCGTTTTCATTTTTAGGTTTCACTCTGTTTTCTCCTATAGGGATACATGTATTTGGAACTCTAAATCAAACACGGTTTCTGCTAGCCCTTTGAAACTTGACACAATAAACCCGTTTTAAGTTCTTTCTCTATGGTTTGTTTGCCCTTGATGTAGCCCTGAGCAGAGACTGGCGAAAAACAATTTCATGGAAAAGGGTTGCCAAGCTTTCAAATAACTTCGAGTTGCCTGAAATCTTAGCAAATATTTTTTCACCCAATCTTGATGATTCTTTCAGGTATTGATCAGTACACCAAAACCACTTGGCTCACCAAATTTCGTTCTTCTAGATTAAACTGTTTGTTTGCAGTAACCTTTTTCATTTTTAGGTTTCACTCTGTTTTCTCCTATAGGGATACATGTATTTGGAACTCTAAATCAAACACGGTTTTTGCTAGCTCTTTAAAACTTGACACAATAAAGAAGTTACAAGTTCTATCTCTATGGTTTGTTTGCTGTTGATGTAGCCCTAAGCAGAGAATGGCGAAAATCACTTTCATGGAAAGGGGTTGCCAAGCTTCCAAAAAACTACGAGTTGCCTGAAATTTCCGCAAACATTTTTTCACCCAATCTTGACGATTCTTTCAGGTAATGATCAGTACACCAAAACCACTTGGCTCACCAAATTTCGTTCTTCTAGGTTAAACCGTTCGTTTGCAGTAACCGTTTTCATTTTTAGGTTTCACTCTGTTTTCTCCTGTAGGGATACAAATATTTGGAACTCTAAATCAAACACGGTTTGTGCTAGCTCTTTGAAACTTGACACAATAAAGCAGTTTCAAGTTCTATCTCTATGGTTTATTTGCTGTTGATGTAGCCCTAAGCAGAGACTGGCGAAAATCACTTTCATGGAAAGGGGTTGCCAAGCTTCCAAAAAACTACGAGTTGCCTGAAATCTCAGCAAACATTTTTTCACCCAATCTTGATGAGTTTTTCAGGTAATGATCAGTACACCAAAACCTTTTGGCTCACCAAATTTATTTCTTCTAGGTTAAACCGAACGTTTGCAGTAACCATTTTCATTTTTAGGTTTCACTCTGTTTTCTCCAATAGGGATATATGTGTTTGGAACTCTAAATGAAACACAGTTTGTGCTAGCTCTTTGAAACTTGACACAATAAAGCAGTTTTAAGATCTATCTCTATGGTTTGTTTGCTGTTGATGTAGCCCTAAGAAGAGACTGGCGAAAATCACTTTCATTGAAAGGTGTTGCCAAGATTCCAAAAAACTACGAGTTGCCTGAAATCTCAGCAAACATTTTTTCACCCAAACTTGATGATTCTTTCAGGTAACGATCAGTACACCAAAACCACTTGGATCACCAAATTTCGTTCTTCTAGGTTAAACCGTTCGTTTGCAGTAACCGTTTTCATTTTTAGGTTTCACTCTGTTTTCTCCTATAGGGATACATGTATTTGGAACTCTAAATCAAACACGGTTTGTGCTAGCTTTTTGAAACTTGACACAAGAAAGCAGTTTCAAGTTCTGTCTCTATGGTTTGTTTGCTGTTGATGTAGCCCTATGCAGAGACTGGCGAAAATCACTTTAATGGAAAGGGGTTGCCAAGCTTCCAAAAAACTACGAGTTGCCCGAAATCACACCAAACATTTTTTCACCCAATCTTGATGATTCTTTCAGGTAATGATCAGTACACCAAAACCACTTGGCTCACCAAATTTCGTTCTTCTAAGTTAAACCGTTCGTTTGCAGTAACCGTTTTCATTTTTAGGTTTCACTCTGTTTTCTCCTATAGGGATACATGTATTTTGAACTCTAAATCAAACACGGTTTGTGCTAGCTCTTTGAAACGTGACACAATAAAGCAGTTTCATGTTGTATCTCATTGGTTTGTTTGCTGTTGATGTAGCCCTAAGCAGAGACTGGCGAGAATCACTTTCATGGAAAGGGGTTGCCAAGCTTCCGAAAAACTACGAGTTGCCTGAAATCTCAGCAAACATTTTTTCACCCAATCTTGATGATTCTTTCAGGTAATGATTAGTACACCAAAACCACTTGGCTCACCAAATGTCGTTCTTCTAGGTTAAACCGTTCGTTTGCAGTAAGCGTTTTCATTTTTAGGTTTCACTCTGTTTTCTCCTATAGGGATACATGTATTTAAAACTCTAAATGAAACACGGTTTCTGCTAACCCTTTGAAACGTGACACAATAAAGCAGTTTCATGTTCTATCTCATTGGTTTGTTTGCTGTTGATGTAGCCATAAGCAGAGACTGGCGAAAATCACTTTCATGGAAAGGGGTTGCCAAGCTTCCAAAAAACTACGAGTTGCCTGAAATCTCAGAAAACATATTTTCACCCAATCTTGATGACTCTTTCAGGTAATGATCAGTACACCAAAACCACTTGGCTCACCAAATTTCGTTTTTCTAGGTTAAACCGTTCGTTTACAGTAACCTTTTACATTTTTAGGTTTCACTCTGTTTTCTCCTATAGGGATACATGTATGTGGAACTCTAAATCAAACACGGTTTGTGCTAGCTCTTTGAAACTTGACACAATAAAGCAGTTTCAAGTCCTATCTTTATGGTTTGTTTGCTCTTTATGTAGCTCTAAGCAGAGACTGGCGAAAATCACTTTCATAAAAATGGGTTGCCAAGCTTCCAAAAAACTACGAGTTGCTTGTAATCTCAGCAAACATTTTTTCACCCAATCTTGATGATTCTTTCAGGTAATGATCAGTACACCAAAACCACTTGGCTTACCAAATTTTGTTCTTCTAGGTTAAACCGTTCGTTTGCAGTAACCGTTTTCATTTTTAGGTTTCACTCAGTTTTCTCCTATAGGGATACATGTATTCGGAACTCTAAATCAAACACGGTTTGTGCTAGCTTTTTGAAACTTGACACAATAAAGCAGTTTCAAGTTCTATCTCTATGGTTTGTTGGCTGTTGATATAGCCCTAAGCAGAGACTGGCGAAAATCACTTTCTTGGAAAGGGATTGCAAAGCTTCCAAAGAACTACGAGTTGCCTGAAATCTCAGCAAACATTTTTTCACCCAATCTTGATGATTCTTTCAGATAATGATCAGTACACCAAAACCACTTGGCTCACCAAATTTCGTTCTTCTAGGTTAAACCGTTCGTTTGCAGTAACCGTTTTTATTTTTAGGTTTCACTCTCTTTTCTCCTATAGGGATACATGTATTTGGAACTCTAAATCAAACAAGGTTTGTGCTAGCTCTTTGAAACTTGACACAATAAAGCAGTTTCAAGTCCTATCTTTATGGTTTGTTTGCTCTTGATGTAGCCCTAAGCAGAGACTGGCGAAAATCACTTTCATGGAAAGGGGTTGCCAAGCTTCCGAAAAACTACGAGTTGCCTGAAATCTCAGCAAACATTTTTTCACCCAATCTTGATGATTCTTTCAGGTAATGATCAGTACACCAAAACCACTTGGCTCACCAAATTTCGTTCTTCTAGATTAAACCGTTCGTTTGCAGTAACCGTTTTCATTTTTAGGTTTCACTCTGTTTTCCCTATAGGGATACATGTATTTGGAACTCTAAATCAAACACGGTTTGTGCTAGCTCTTTGAAACTTGACACAATAAAGCAGTTTCAAGTTCTATCTCTATGGTTTGTTTGCTGTTGATGTAACCCTAAGCAGAGACTGGCGAAAATCACTTTCATGGAAAGGGGTTGCCAAGCTTCCAAAAAACTACGAGTTTCCTGACATCTCAGCAAACATTTTTTCACCCAAACTTGATGATTCTTTCAGGTAATGATTAGTACACCAAAACCACTTGGCTCACCAAATTTCGTTCTTCTAGGTTAAACCGTTCGTTTGCAGTAACCGTTTTCATTTTTAGGTTTCACTCTGTTTTCTCCTATACAAATACATGTATTTGAAACTCTAAATCAAACACGGTTTCTGCTAGCCCTTTGAATCTTGACACAATAAACCCGTTTTAAGTTCTTTCTCTATGGTTTGTTTGCCCTTGATGTAGCCCTGAGCAGAGACTGGCGAAAAACAATTTCATGGAAAAGGGTTGCCAAGCTTCCAAATAACTTCGAGTTGCCTGAAATCTAAGCAAACATTTTTTCACCCAACCTGATGATTCTTTCAGGTAATGATCCGTACACCAAATCCACTTGGCTCACCAAATTTCATTCTTCTAGGTTAAACCGTTCGTTTGCAGTAACCGTTTTCATTTTTAGGTTTCACTCTGTTTTCTCCTTTAGGGATACATATATTTGGAACTCTAAATCAAACACGGTTTGTGCTAGCTCTTTGAAACTTGACACAAGAAAGCAGTGTCAAGTTCTATCTCTATGGTTTGTTTGCTGTTGATGTAGCCCTTAGCAGAGTCTGGCGAAAATCACTTTCATGAAAAGGGTTTGCCAAGCTTTCAAAAAACTACGAGTTGCCTGAAATCTCAGCAAACATTTTTTCACCCAATCTTGATGATTTTTTCAGGTAATGATCAGTACACCAAAACCACTTGGCTCACCAAATTTCGTTCTTCTAGGTTAAACAGTACCTTTGCAGTAACCGTTTTCATTTTTAGGGTTCACTCTGTTTTCTCCTATAAAGATACATGTATTTGGAACACTAAATCAAACATGGTATGTGCTAGCCCTTTGAAACTTGACACAAGAAAGCAGTTTCAAGTTCTATCTCTATGGTTTGTTTGCTGTTGATGTAGCCCTAAGCAGAGACTGGCGAAAATCACTTTCATGGAAAGGGGTTGCCAAGCTTCCAAAAAACTACGAGTTGCCTGAAATCTCAGCCAACATTTTCTCACCCAATATTGATGATTTTTTCAGGTAATGATCAGTACACCAAAACCACTTGGCTCACCAAATTTTGTTCTTCTAGGTTTAACCGTTCGTTTGCAGTAACTGTTTTCATTTTTAGGTTTCACTCTGTTTTCTCCTATAGGGATTCATGTATTTGGAACTCTAAATCAAACACGGTTTGTGCTAGCTCTTTGAAACTTGACACAAGAAAGCAGTTTCAAGTCCTATCTCTATGGTTTGTTTGCTGTGGATGTAGCCCTAAGCAGAGACAGGCAAAAATCACTTTCATGGAAAGGGGTTGCCAAGCTTCTAAAAAACTACGAGTTTCCTGAAAACTCAGCAAACATTTTTTCACCCAATCTTGATGATTCTTTCAGGTAATCATCAGTACACCAAAACCACTTGGCTCACCAAATTTAGTTCTTCTAGGTTAAACCGTTCGTTTGCAGTAACCGTTTCCATTTTTAGGTTTCACTCTGTTTTCTCTTATAGGAATACATGTATTTGGAACTCTAAATCAAACACGGTTTGTTTTAGCTCTTTGAAACTTGACACAATAAAGCAGTTTCAAGTTCTATCTCTATGGTTTGTTTGCTGTTGATGTAGCCCTAAGCAGAAACTGGCGAAAATCACTTTCATGGAAAGGGGTTGCCAAACTTCCAAAAAACTACGAGTTGCCTGAAATCTCAGCAAACATTTTTTCACCCAATCTTGATGATTCTTTCAGGTAATGATCATTACAACAAAACCACTTGGCTCACCAAATTTCGTTTTTCTAGGTTAAACCGTTCGTTTGCAGTAACCGTTTTCATTTTTAGGTTTCACTCTGTTTTATCCTATAGGGATACATGTATTTGAAACTCTAAATCAAATACGGTTTGTGCTAACTCTTTGAAACTTGACACAATAAAGCAGTTTCAAGTTCTATCACTATGGATTGTTTGCTGTTGATGTAGCCCTAAACAGAGACTGGCGAAAATCACTTTCATGGAAAGGGGTTGCCAAGCTTCCAAAAAACTACGAGCTGCCTGAAATCACAGCAAATATTTTTTTCACCCAATCTTGATGATTCTTTCAGGTAATGATCAGTACACCAAAACCACTTGGCTCACCAAATTTCGTTCTTCTAGGTTAAACCGTTCGTTTGCAGTAACCATTTTCATTTTTAGGTTTCACTCTGTTTTCTCCTATAGGGATACATGTATTTGGAACTCTAAATCAAACACGGTTTGTGCTAGCTCTTTGAAACTTGACACAAGAATGCAGTTTCAAGTTCTATATCTATGGTTTGTTTGTTCTTGATGTAGCCCTAAGCAGAGACGGGGGAAAATCACTTTCATGGAAAGGGGTTGCCAAGCTTCCAAAAAATTACAAGTTGCCTGAAATCTCAGCAAACATTTTTTCACCCAATCTTGATGATTCTTTCAGGTAATGATCAGTACACCAAAACCACTTGGCTCACCAAATTTCGTTTTTCTAGGTTAAACCGTACGTTTGCTGTATCCGTTTTCATTTTTAGGTTTCACTCTGTTTTCTCCTATAGGGATACATGTATTTGGAACTCTAAATCAAACACGGTTTGTGCTAGCTCTTTGAAACTTGACACAATAAAGCAGTTTTAACTTCTATCTCTATGGTTTGTTTGCTGTTGATGTAGCCCTAAGCAGAGACTGGCGAAAATCACTTTCATGGAAAGGGGTTGCCAAGCTTCCAAAAAACTACGAGTTGCCTGAAATCTCGGCAGACATTTTTTCACCCAATCTTGATGATTCTTTCAGGTAATGATCATTAAAACAAAACCACTTGGCTCACCAAATTTCGTTGTTCTAGGTTAAACCGTTCGTTTGCAGTAACCGTTTTCATTTTTAGGTTTCACTCTGTTTTCTCATATAGGGATACATGTATTTGAAACTCTAAATCAAATACGGTTTGTGCTAACTCTTTGAAACTTGACACAATAAAGCAGTTTGAAGTTCTAACACTATGGATTGTTTGCTGTTGATGTAGCCCTAAGCAGAGACTGGCGAAAATCACTTTCATGGAAATGGGTTGCCAAGCTTCCAAAAAACTACGAGCTGCCTGAAATCACAGCAAATATTTTTTTCACCCAATCTTGATGATTCTTTCAGGTAATGATCAGTACACCAAAACCACTTGGCTCACCAAATTTCGTTCTTCTAGGTTAAACCGTTCGTTTGCAGTAACCATTTTCATTTTTAGGTTTCACTCTGTTTTCTCCTATAGGGATACATGTATTTGGAACTCTAAATCAAACACGCTTTGTGCTAGCTCTTTGAAACTTGACACAAGAAAGCAGTTTCAAGTTCTATCTCTATGGTTTGTTTGCTCTTGATGTAGCCCTAAGCAGAGACTGGGGAAAATCACTTTCATGGAAAGAGGTTGCCAAGCTTCCAAAAATTTACAAGTTGCCTGAAATCTCAGCAAACATTTTTTCACCCAATCTTGATGACTCTTTCAGGTAATGATCAGTACACCAAAACCACTTGGCTCTTTAAATTTGGTTCCTCTAGGTTAAACCGTTCGTTTGCAGTAACCGTTTTTATTTTTAGGTTTCACTCTGTTTTCTCTTATAAGGATACATGTATTTGGAACTCTAAATGAAACACGGTTTGTGCTAGCTCTTTGAAACTTGACACAATAAAGCAGTTTCAAGTTCTATCTCCATAGTTTGTTGGCTGTTGATGTAGCTCTAAGCAGAGACTGGCGAAAATCACTTTCATGGAAAGGGGTTGCCAAGCTTCGAAAAAACTACGAGTTCCCTGAAATCTCGGCAGACATTGTTTCACCCAATCTTGATGATTCTTTCAGGTAATGATCAGTACACCAATACTACTTGGCTCACCAAATTTCTTTCTTCTAGGTTAAACCGTTCTTTGCAGTAACCGTTTTCATTTTTAGGTTTCACTCTGTTTTCTCCTATAGGGATACATGTATTTGGAACTCTAAATCAAATACGGTTTGTGCTAACTCTTTGAAACTTGACACAATAAAGCAGTTTCAAGTACTATCTTTATGGATTGTTTGCTGTTGATGTAGCCCTAAGCAGAGACTGGCGAAAATCACTTTCATGGAAAGGGGTTGTCAAGCTTCCAAAAAACTACGAGTTGCCTGAAATCTCAGCAAACATTTTTTCACCCAATCTTGATGATTCTTTCAGGTAATGATCAGTACACCAAAACCACTTGGCTCACCAAATTTCGTTCTTCTAGGTTAAACCGTTCGTTTGCAGTAACCATTTTCATTTTTAGGTTTCACTCTGTTTTCTCCTATAGGGATACATGTATTTGGAACTCTAAATGAAACACGCTTTGTGCTAGCTCTTTGAAACTTGACACAAGAAAGCAGTTTCAAGTTCTATCTCTATGGTTTGTTTGCTCTTGATGTAGCCCTAAGCAGAGACTGGGGAAAATCACTTTCATGGAAAGAGGTTGCCAAGCTTCCAAAAAATTACAAGTTGCCTGAAATCTCAGCAAACATTTTTTCACCCAATCTTGATGACTCTTTCAGGTAATGATCAGTAGACCAAAACCACTTGGCTCTTTAAATTTGGTTCCTCTAGGTTAAACCGTTCGTTTGCAGTAACCGTTTTTATTTTTAGGTTTCACTCTGTTTTCTCTTATAAGGATACATGTATTTGGAACTCTAAATGAAACACGGTTTGTGCTAGCTCTTTGAAACTTGACACAATAAAGCAGTTTCAAGTTCTATCTCCATAGTTTGTTGGCTGTTGATGTAGCTCTAAGCAGAGACTGGCGAAAATCACTTTCATGGAAAGGGGTTGCCAAGCTTTGAAAAAACTAAGAGTTCCCTGAAATCTCGGCAGACATTGTTTCACCCAATCTTGATGATTCTTTCAGGTAATGATCAGTACACCAATATTACTTGGCTCACCAAATTTCTTTCTTCTAGGTTAAACCGTTCGTTTGCAGTAACCGTTTTCATTTTTAGGTTTCACTCTGTTTTCTCCTATAGGGATACATGTATTTGGAACTCTAAATCAAATACGGTTTGTGCTAACTCTTTGAAACTTGACACAATAAAGCAGTTTCAAGTTCTATCTCTATGGTTTGTTTGCTGTTGATGTAGCCCTAAGCAGAGACTGGCGAAAATCACTTTCATGGAAAGGGGTTGTCAAGCTTTCAAAAAACTACGAGTTGCCTGAAATCTCAGCAAACATTTTTTCACCCAATCTTGATGATTCTTTCAGGTAATGATCAGTACACCAAATCCACTTGGCTCTCCAAATTTCGTTCTTCTAGGTTAAACCGTTCGTTTGCAGTAACCGTTTTCATTTTTAGGTTTCACTCTGTTTTCTCCTATAGGGATACATGTATTTGGAACTCTAAATCAAACACGGTTTGTGCTAGCTCTTTGAAACTTGACCCAATAAAGCAGTTTCAAGTTCTATCTCTATGGTTTGTTTGCTGTTGATGTAGCCCTAAACAGAGACTGGCGAAAATCACTTTCATGGATAGGGGTTGCCAATCTTCCAAAAACTACGAGTTGCCTGAAATCTCAGCAAACATTTTTTCACCCAATCTTGATTATTCTATCAGGTAATGATCAGTACACCAAAACCACTTGGCTCACCAAATTTCGTTCTTCTAGGTTAAACCGTTCGTTTGCAGTAACCGTTTTCATTTTTAGGTTTCACTCTGTTTTCTCCTATACAAATACATGTATTTGAAACTCTAAATCAAACACGGTTTCTGCTAGCCCTTTGAATCTTGACACAATAAACCCGTTTTAAGTTCTTTCTCTATGGTTTGTTTGCCCTTGATGTAGCCCTGAGCAGAGACTGGCGAAAAACAATTTCATGGAAATGGGTTGCCAAGCTTCCAAATAACTTCGAGTTTCCTGAAATCTAAGCAAACATTTTTTCACCCAATCTTGATGATTCTTTCAGATAATGATCATTACACCAAAACCACTAGGCTCACCAAATTTCGTTCTTCTAGGTTAAACCGTTCGTTTGCAGTAACCATTTTCATTTTTAGGTTTCACTCTCTTTTCTCTTATAGGAATACATGTATTTGGAACTCTAAATCAAACACGGTTTGTGCTAGCTTTTTGAAACTTGACACAAGAAAGCAGTTTCAAGTTCTATCTTTATGGTTTGTTTGCTGTTGATTTGGCCCAAAGAAGAGACTGGCGAAAATCACTTTCATGGAAAGGGGTTGCCAAGCTTCCAAAAAACTACGAGTTGCCTGAAATCTCAGCAAACATTTTTTCTCCCAATCTAGATGATTCTTTCAGGTAGTGATCAGTACACCAAAACCACTTGGCTCACCAAATTTCGTTCTTCTAGGTTAAACCATTCGTTTGCAGTAACCATTTTCATTTTTAGGTTTCACTCTGTTTTCTCCTATAGGGATACATGTATTTGGAACTATAAATCAAACACGGTTTGTGCTAGCCCTTTGAAACTTGACACAATAAAGCAGTTTCAAGTTCTATCTCTATGGTTTGTTTGCTGTTGATGTAGCCCTAAGCAGAGACTGGCGAAAATCACTTTCATGGAAACGGGTTGCCAAGCTTCCAAAAAACTACAAGTTGCCTGAAATCTCAGCAAACATTTTTTCACCCAATCTTGTTGATTTTTTCAGGTAATGATCAGTACACCAAAACCACTTGGCTCACCAAATTTTTTTTTTCTAGGTTAAACCGTTCGTTTGCTGTATCCGTTTTCATTTTTAGGTTTCACTCTGTTTTCTCCCTATAGGGATACATGTATTTAAAACTTTAAATAAAACACGGTTTGTGCTAGCTCTTTGAAACTTGAAACAATAAAGCAGTTTCAAGTTCTATCTCTATGGTTTGTTTGCTGTTGATGTAGCCCTAAGCAGAGACTGGCGAAAATCACTTTCATGGAAAGGGGTTGACAAGCTTCCAAAAAAAATACGAGTTGCCTAAAATCTCAGCAAACATTTTTTCACCCAATCTTGATGATTCTTTCATGTAATGATCAGTACACCAAAACCACTTGGCTCACCAAATTTCGTTCTTCTAGATTAAACCGTTCGTTTGCTGTATCCGTTTTCATTTTTAGGTTTCACTCTGTTTTCTCCTATAGGGATACATGTATTTGGAACTCTAAAACAAACACGGTTTGTGCTAGCTCTTTGAAACTTGACACAATAAAGCAGTTTTAACTTCTATCTCTATGGTTTGTTTGCTGTTGATGTAGCCCTAAGCAGAGACTGCCGAAAATCACTTTCATGGAAAGGGGTTGCCAAGCTTCCAAAAAACTACGAGTTGCCTGAAATCTCGGCAGACATTTTTTCACCCAATCTTGATGATTCTTTCAGGTAATGATCATTAAAACAAAACCACTTGGCTCACCAAATTTCGTTTTTCTAGGTTAAACCGTTCGTTTGCAGTAACCGTTTTCATTTTTAGGTTTCACTCTCTTTTCTCCTATAGGGATACATGTATTTGAAACTCTAAATCAAATACGGTTTGTGCTAACTCTTCGAAACTTGACACAATAAAGCAGTTTGAAGTTCTATCACTATGGATTGTTTGCTGTTGATGTAGCCCTAAGCAGAGACTGGCGAAAATCACTTTCATGGAAAGGGGTTGCCAAGCTTCCAAAAAACTACGAGCTGCCTGAAATCACAGCAAATATTTTTTTCACCCAATCTTGATGATTCTTTCAGGTAATGATCAGTACACCAAAACCACTTGGCTCACCAAATTTCGTTCTTTTAGGTTAAACCGTTCGTTTGCAGTAACCGTTTTCATTTTTAGGTTTCACTCTGTTTTCTCCTTTACAGATACATGTATTTGGTACTCTAAATCAAACACGGTTTGTTCTAGCTCTTTGAAACTTGACACAATAAAGCAGTTTCAAGTTCTATCTCTATGGATTCTTTGCTGTTGATGTAGCCCTAAGAAGAGACTGGCGAAAATCACTTTCATGGAAAGGGGTTGCCAAGCTTCCAAAAACTACGAGTTGCCTGAAATCTCAGCAAACATTTTTTCACCCAATCTTGATGATTCTTTCAGGTAATGATCAGTACACCAAAACCACTTGGCTCACCAAATTTCGTTCTTCTAGGTTGAACCGTTCGTTTGCAGTAACCGTTTTCATTTTTAGGTTTCACTCTGTTTTCTCCTATAGGGATACATGTATTTGGAACTCTAAATCAAACACGGTTTGTGCTAGCACTTTGAAACTTGACACAAGAAAGCAGTTTCAAGTTCTATCTCTATGGATTTTTTTCTGTTGATGTAGCCCTAAGCAGAGACTGGCGAAAATCACTTTCATGGAAAGGTGTTGACAAGTTTCCAAAAAACTACGAGTTGCCTGAAATCTCAGCAAACATTTTTTCACCCAATCTTGATGATTCTTTCAGGTAATGATCAGTACACCAAAACCACATGGCTCACCAAATTTCGTTCTTCTATGTTAAAACGTTCGTTTGCAGTAACCGTTTTCATTTTAGCTTTCACTCTCTTTTCTCCTATAGGGATATATGTATTTGGAACTCTAAGTGAAACACGGTTTGTGCTAGCTCTTTGAAACTTGACACAAGAAAGCAGTTTCAAGTTCTATCTCTATGGTTTGTTTGCTGTTGATGTAGCCCTAAGCAGAGCCTGGCGAAAATCACTTTCATAGATAGGGGGTGCCTAGCTTAGAAAAAACTACGAGTTGCCTGAAATCTCAGCAAACATTTTTCCACCCAATCTTGATGATTCTTTCAGGTAATGATCAGTACACCAAAACCACTTGGCTCACCAAATTTCGTTCGTCTAGGTTAAACCGTTCGTTTGCAGTAACCGTTTTCATTTTTAGGTTTCACTCTGTTTTCTCCTATAGAGATATATGTAGTTGGATCTCTAAATCAAACACGGTTTGTGCTAGCTCTTTGAAACTTGACACAATAAAGCAGTTTCAAGTTCTATCTCTATGGTTTGTTTGCTGTTGATGTAGCCCTAAGCAGAGACTGGCGAAAATCACTTTCATCGAAAAAGGTTGCCAAGCTACCAAAAAACTACGAGTTGCCTGAAATCTCAGCAAACATTTTTTCACCCAATCTTGATGATTCTTTCAGGTAATGATCAGTACACCAAAACCACATGGCTCACCAAATTTCGTTCTTCTATGTTAAAACGTTAGTTTGCAGTAACCGTTTTCATTTTAGCTTTCACTCTCTTTTCTCCTATAGGGATATATGTATTTGGAACTCTAAGTGAAACACGGTTTGTGCTAGCTCTTTGAAACTTGACACATTAAGAAGTTTCAAGTTTTATCTCTATGGTTTGTTTGCTGTTGATGTAGCCCTTAGCAGAGACTGGCGAAAATCCCTTTATTGGAAAGGGGTTGCCAAGCTTCCAAAAAAACTACGAGTTGCCTGAAATCTCAGCCAACATTTTTTCACCCAATCTTGATGATTCTTTCAGTTGTTGATCAGTACACCAAAACCACTTGGCTCACCAAATTTCGTTTTTCTAGGTAAAACCGTTCGTTTGCAGTAACCGTTTTCATTTTTAGGTTTCACTCTGTTTTCTCCTATAGGGATACATGTATTCGTTACTCTAAATGAAACACGGTTTGTGCTAGCGCTTTGAAATTTTACACAATAAAGCAGTTTCAAGTTCTATCTCTATGGTTTGTTTGCTGTTGATGTAGCCCTAAGCAACGACTGGCGAAAATCACTTTCATGGAAAGGGGTAGCCAAGCTTCCAAAAAACTACGAGTTGCCTGAAATCTCAGCAAACATTTTTTCACCCAAACTTGATGATTCTTTCAGGTAATGATCAGTACACGGAAACCACTTGGCTCACCAAATTTTGTTCTTCTAGGTTAAACCGTTAGTTTGCAGTAACCGTTTTCATTTTTAGGTTTCACTCTGTTTTCTCCTATAGGGATACATGTTTGGAACTCTAAATCAAACATGGTTTGTGCTAGCTCTTTGAAACTTGACAAAATAAAACAGTTTCAAGTTCTATCTCTATGGTTTGTTATCTGTTGATGTAGCCCTAAGCAGAGACTGGCGAAAATCACTTTCATGGAAAGGGGTTGCCAAGCTTCCAAAAAACTACAAGTTGCCTGAAATCTCAGCAAACATTTTTTCTCCCAATCTAGATGATTCTTTCAGGTAGTGATCAGTACACCAAAACCACTTGGCTCACCAAATTTCGTTCTTCTAGGTTAAACCATTCGTTTGCAGTAACCATTTTCATTTTTAGGTTTCACTCTGTTTTCTCCTATAGGGATACATGTATTTGGAACTATAAATCAAACACGGTTTGTGCTAGCCCTTTGAAACTTGACACAATAAAGCAGTTTCAAGTTCCATCTCCATGGTTTGTTTGCTGTTGATGTAGCCCTAAGCAGAGACTGGCGAAAATCACTTTCATGGAAACGGGTTGCCAAGCTTCCAAAAAACTACAAGTTGCATGAAATCTCAGCAAACATTTTTTCACCCAATCTTGATGATTTTTTCAGGTAATGATCAGTACACCAAAACCACTTGGCTCACCAAATTTTTTTTTTCTAGGTTAAACCGTTCGTTTGCTGTATCCGTTTTCATTTTTAGGTTTCACTCTGTTTTCTCCTATAGGGATACATGTATTTAAAACTTTAAATAAAACACGGTTTGTGCTAGCTCTTTGAAACTTGAAACAATAAAGCAGTTTCAAGTTCTATCTCTATGGTTTGTTTGCTGTTGATGTAGCCCTAAGCAGAGACTGGCGAAAATCACTTTCATGGAAAGGGGTTGACAAGCTTCCAAAAAAAATACGAGTTGCCTAAAATCTCAGCAAACATTTTTTCACCCAATCTTGATGATTCTTTCATGTAATGATCAGTACACCAAAACCACTTGGCTCACCAAATTTAGTTCTTCTAGGTTAAACCGTTCGTTTGCTGTATCCGTTTTCATTTTTAGGTTTCACTCTGTTTTCTCCTATAGGGATACATGTATTTGGAACTCTAAAACAAACACGGTTTGTGCTAGCTCTTTGAAACTTGACACAATAAAGCAGTTTTAACTTCTATCTCTATGGTTTGTTTGCTGTTGATGTAGCCCTAAGCAGAGACTGCCGAAAATCACTTTCATGGAAAGGGGTTGCCAAGCTTCCAAAAAACTACGAGTTGGCTGAAATCTCGGCAGATATTTTTTCACCCAATCTTGATGATTCTTTCAGGTAATGATCATTAAAACAAAACCACTTGGCTCACCAAATTTCGTTGTTCTAGGTTAAACCGTTCGTTTGCAGTAACCGTTTTCATTTTTAGGTTTCACTCTGTTTTCTCCTATAGGGATACATGTATTTGAAACTCTAAATCAAATACGGTTTGTGCTAACTCTTCGAAACTTGACACAATAAAGCAGTTTGAAGTTCTATCACTATGGATTGTTTGCTGTTGATGTAGCCCTAAGCAGAGACTGGCGAAAATCACTTTCATGGAAAGGGGTTGCCAAGCTTCCAAAAAACTACGAGCTGCCTGAAATCACAGCAAATATTTTTTTCACCCAATCTTGATGATTCTTTCAGGTAATGATCAGTACACCAAAACCACTTGGCTCACCAAATTTCGTTCTTTTAGGTTAAACCGTTCGTTTGCAGTAACCATTTTCATTTTTAGGTTTCACTCTGTTTTCTCCTATAGGGATACATGTATTTGGAACTCTAAATCAAACACGGTTGGTGCTAGCTCTTTGAAACTTGACACAAGAAAGCAGTTTCAAGTTCTATCTCTATGGTTTGTTTGCTCTTGATGTAGCCCTAAGCAGAGACTGGGGAAAATCACTTTCATGGAAAGGGTTGCCAAGCTTCCAAAAAATTACAAGTTGCCTGAAATCTCAGCAAACATTTTTTCACCCAATCTTGATGACTCTTTCAGGTAATGATCAGTAGACCAAAACCACTTGGCTCTTTACATTTGGTTCCTCTAGGTTAAACCGTTCGTTTGCAGTAACCGTTTTTATTTTTTGGTTTCACTCTGTTTTCTCTTATAAGGATACATGTATTTGGAACTCTAAATGAAACACGGTTTGTGCTAGCTCTTTGAAACTTGACACAATAAAGCAGTTTCAAGTTCTATCCCCATAGTTTGTTGGCTGTTGATGTAGCTCTAAGCAGAGACTGGCGAAAATCACTTTCATGGAAAGGGGTTGCCAAGCTTCGAAAAAACTACGAGTTGCCTGATATCTCGGCAGACATTGTTTCACCCAATCTTGATGATTCTTTCAGGTAATGATCAGTACACCAATACTACTTGGCTCACCAAATTTCTTTCTTCTAGGTTAAACCGTTCGTTTGCAGTAACCGTTTTCATTTTTAGGGTTCACTCTGTTTTCTCCTATAGGGATACATGTATTTGGAACTCTAAATCAAATACGGTTTGTGCTAACTCTTTGAAACTTGACACAATAAAGCAGTTTCAAGTACTATCTCTATGGATTGTTTGCTGTTGATGTAGCCCTAAGCAGAGAATGGCGAAAATCACTTTCATGGAAATGGGTTGCCAAGTTTCCAAAAAACTACGAGTTGCCTGAAATCACAGCAAATATTTTTTTCACCCAATCTTGATGATTCTTTCAGGTAATGATCAGTGCACCAAAACCACTTGGCTCACCAAATTTCGTTCTTCTAGGTTAAACCGTTCGTTTGCAGTAACCGTTTTCATTTTTAGCTTTCACTCTGTTTTCTCCTATAGGGATACATGTATTTGGAACTCTAAATCAAACACGGTTTGTGCCAGCTCTTTGAAACTTGACACAATAAAGCAGTTTCAAGTTCTATCTTTATGGTTTGTTTGCTGTTGATGTAGCCCTAAGCAGAGATGGCGAAAATCACTTTCATGGAAAGGGGTTGCCAAGCTTGCAAAAAACTACGAGTTGCCTGAAATCACAGCAAACATTTTTTCACCCAATCTTGATGATTCTTTCAGGTAATGATCAGTACACCAAAACCACTTGGTTCTCCAAATTTCGTTCTTCTAGGTTAAACCGTTTGTTTGCAGTAACCGTTTTCATTTTTAGGTTTCACTCTGTTTTCTCCTTTACGGATACATGTATTTGGTACTCTAAATCAAACACGGTTTGTTCTAGCTCTTTGAAACTTGACACAATAAAGCAGTTTCAAGTTCTATCTCTATGGATTCTTTGCTGTTGATGTAGCCCTAAGCAGAGACTGGCGAAAATCACTTTCATGGAAAGGGGTTGCCAAGCTTCCAAAAACTACGAGTTGCCTGAAATCTCAGCAAACATTTTTTCAACCAATCTTGATGATTCTATCAGGTAATGATCAGTACACGAAAACCACTTGGCTCACCAAATTTCGTTCTTCTAGGTTGAACCGTTCGTTTGCAGTAACCGTTTTCATTTTTAGGTTTCACTCTGTTTTCTCCTATAGGGATACATGTATTTGGAACTCTAAATCAAACACGGTTTGTGCTAGCACTTTGAAACTTGACACAAGAAAGCAGTTTCAAGTTCTATCTCTATGGATTTTTTTCTGTTGATGTAGCCCTAAGCAGAGACTGGCGAAAATCACTTTCATGGAAAGGTGTTGACAAGTTTCCAAAAAACTACGAGTTGCCTGAAATCTCAGCAAACATTTTTTCACCCAATCTTGATGATTCTTTCAGGTAATGATCAGTACACCAAAACCACTTGGCTCACCAAATTTCGTTCTTCTTGGTTAAACCATTCGTTTGCAGTAACCGTTTTCATTTTAGCTTTCACTCTCTTTTCTCCTATAGGGATACATGTGTTTGGAACTCTAAATCAAACACGGTTCGTGCTAGATCTTTGAAACTTGACACAAGAAAGCAGTTTCATGTTCTGTCTCTATGGTTTGTTTGATGTTGATGTAGCCCTAAGTAGAGACTGGCGAAAAACAATTTCATGGAAAGAAGTTGCCAAGCCTCCAAAAAACTTCGAGTTTTCTGAAATCTCAGCAAACATTTTTTCACCCAATCTTGATGATTCTTTCAGGTAATGATCAGTACACCAAAACGACGTGGCTCACCACAGTTCGTTCCACTAGGTTAATCCGTTCGTTTGCAGTATCCGTTTTCAATTTTAGGTTTCACTCTGTTTTCTCCTATAGGGATACATGTATTTGCAACTCTAAATCAAAGATGGTTTGTGCTAGCCCTTTGAAACTTGACACAATAAAGCAGTTTCAAGTTCTATTTCTATGGTTTGTTTGCTGTTGATGTAGCCCTTAGCAGAGACTGGCGAAAATCCCTTTATTGGAAAGGGGTTGCCAAGCTTCCAAAAAACTACGAGTTGCCTGAAATCTCAGCCAACATTTTTTCACCCAATATTGATGATTCTTTCAGGTAATGATCAGGACACCAAAACCACTTGGCTCACCAAATTTCGTTTTTCTAGGTAAAACCGTTCGTTTGCAGTAACCGTTTTCATTTTTAGGTTTCACTCTGTTTTCTCCTATAGGGATACATGTATTCGTTACTCTAAATGAAACACGGTTTGTGCTAGCGCTTTGAAATTTTACACAATAAAGCAGTTTCAAGTTCTATCTCTATGGTTTGTTTGCTGTTGATGTAGCCCTAAGCAACGACTGGCGAAAATCACTTTCATGGAAAGGGGTAGCCAAGCTTCCAAAAAACTACGAGTTGCCTGAAATCTCAGCAAACATTTTTTCACCCAAACTTGATGATTCTTTCAGGTAATGATCAGTACACGGAAACCACTTGGCTCACCAAATTTTGTTCTTCTAGGTTAAACCGTTAGTTTGCAGTAACCGTTTTCATTTTTAGGTTTCACTCTGTTTTCTCCTATAGGGATACATGTTTGGAACTCTAAATAAAACATGGTTTGTGCTAGCTCTTTGAAACTTGACAAAATAAAGCAGTTTCAAGTTCTATCTCTATGGTTTGTTATCTGTTGATGTAGCCCTAAGCAGAGACTGGCGAAAATCACTTTCATGGAAAGGGGTTGCCAAGCTTCCAAAAAACTACGAGTTGCCTGAAATCTCAGCAAACATTTTTTCACCCAATCTTGATGATTGTTTCAGGTAATGATCAGTACACCAAAACCACTTGGTTCACCAAATTTCGTTCTTCTAGGTTAAACCGTTCGTTTGCAGTAACCGTTTTCATTTTTAGGTTTCACTCTGTTTTCTCCTATAGGAATACATGTATTTGGAACTCTAAATCAAACACGGTTTGTGCTAGCTCTTTGAAACTTGACATAAGAAAGCAGTTTCAAGTTCTGTCTCTATGGTTTGTTTGCTGTTGATGTAGCCCTAAGCAGAGACTGGCGAAAACCACTTTCATGGAAAGGGGTTGCCAAGCTTCCAAAAAACTACGAGTTGCCTGAATCTCAGCAAACATTTTTTCACCCAATCTTGATGATCCTTTCAGTTAATTATCAGTACACCAAAACCACTTGGCTCACCAAATTTCGTTCTTCTTGGTTAAACCATTCGTTAGCAGTAACCGTTTTCATTTTTAGGTTTCACTCTGTTTTCTCCTATAGGGATACATGTGTTTGGAACTCTAAATCAAACACGGTTCGTGCTAGATCTTTGAAACTTGACACAAGAAAGCAGTTTCATGTTCTGTCTCTATGGTTTGTTTGATGTTGATGTAGCCCTAAGTAGAGACTGGCGAAAAACAATTTCATGGAAAGAAGTTGCCAAGCCTCCAAAAAACTTCGAGTTTTCTGAAATCTCAGCAAACATTTTTTCACCCAATCTTGATGATTCTTTCAGGTAATGATCAGTACACCAAAACGACGTGGCTCACCACAGTTCGTTCCACTAGGTTAATCCGTTCGTTTGCAGTATCCGTTTTCAATTTTAGGTTTCACTCTGTTTTCTCCTATAGGGATACATGTATTTGCAACTCTAAATCAAAGATGGTTTGTGCTAGCCCTTTGAAACTTGACACAATAAAGCAGTTTCAAGTTCTATTTCTATGGTTTGTTTGCTGTTGATGTAGCCCTAAGCAGAGACTGGCGAAAATCACTTTCATGGAAAGGGGTTGCCAGGCTTCCAAAAAACTGAGAGTTGCCTGAAATCTCAGCAAACATTTTTTCACCCCATCTTGATGATTCTTTCAGGTAATGATCAGTACACCAAAACCACTTGGCTCAACAAATTTTGTTCTTCTAGTTTAAACCGTTCGTTTGCAGTAACCGTTTTCATTTTTACGTTTCATTCTGTTTTCTCATATAGGGATACATGTATTTGGAACTCTAAATCAAACACGGTTTGTGCTACCTCTTTGAAACTTGATACAATAAAGCAGTTTCAAGTTGTATCTCTATGGTTTGTTTGCTGTTGATGTAGCCCTAAGTAGAGACTGGCGAAAATCACTTTCATGGAAAGGGGTTGCCAAGCTTCCAAAATACTACGAGTTGCCTGAAATCTCAGCAAACATTTTTTCACCCAATCTTGATGATTCTTTCAGGTAATGATCAGTGCACTAAAACCACTTGGCTAACCAAATTTCGTTCTACTAGGTTAAACCGTTCGTTTGTAGTAACCGTTTTCATTTTTAGGTTTCACTCTGTTTTCTCCTATAGAAATACATGTATTTGGAACTCTAAATCAAACACGGTTTGTGCTAGCTCTTTGAAACTTGACACAAGAAAGCAGTTTCAAGTTCTATTTCTATGGTTATTTTGCTGTTGATGTAGCCCTAAGCAGAGACTGGCGAAAATCACTTTCATGAAAAGGGGTTGCCAAGCTTCCAAAAAACTACGAGGTGCCAGAAATCTCAGCAAACATTTTTTCACACAAACTTGATGTTTCTTTCAGGTAATGATCAGTACACCAAAACCACTTGGCTCACCTAATTTCGTTCTTCTAGGTTAAACCGTTCGTTTGCAGTAACCGTTTTCATTTTTAGTTTTCACTCTGTTTTCTCCTATAGGGATACATGTATTTGGAACTCAAAATCAAACACGGTTTGTGCTATCTCTTTGAAACTTGACACAATAAAGCAGTTTCAAGTTCTATCTCTATGGTTTGTTTGCTGTTGATGTAGCCCTAAGCAGAGACTGGCGAAAATCACTTTCATGGAAAGGGGTTGCCAAGCTACCAAAAAAACTACGAGTTGCCTGAAATCTCAGCAAACATTTTTTCACCCAATCTTGATGATTCTTTCAGGTAATGATTAGTACACCAAAACCACTTGGCTCACCAAATTTCGTTCTTCTAGGTTAAACCGTTCGTTTGGAGTAACCGTTTTCATTTTTAGGTTTCACTCTGTTTTCTCCTATAGGGATACATGTATTTGGAACTCTAATTCAAACACGGTTTGTGCTAGGTCTTTGAAACTTGACACAATAAAGCAGTTTCAAGTTCTATCTCTATGGTTTGCTTGCTGTTGATGTAGCCCTAAGCAGAGACTGGCGAAAATCACTTTCATGGAAAGGGGTTGCCAAGCTTCCAAAAAACCACGAGTTGCCTGAAATCTCAGCAAACGTTTTTTCACCCAATCTTGATGATTCCTTCAGGTTATGATCAGTACCCCAAAACCACTTGGCTCACCAAATTTCGTTCTTCTAGGTTAAACCGTTCGTTTGCAGTAACCGTTTCCATTTTTAGGTTTCACTCTGTTTTCTCCTATAGGGATACATGTATTTGGAACTCTAAATGAAACACGGTTTGTGCTAGCTCTTTGAAACTTGACACAATAAAGCAGTTTCATGTTCTATCTCATTGGTTTGTTTGCTGTTAATGTAGCCCTAAGCAGAGACTGGCGAAAATCACTTTCATGGAAAGGTGTTGCCAAGCTTCCAAAAACTACGAGTTGCCTGAAATCTCAGCAAACATTTTTTCACCCAATCTTGATGATTCTTTCAGGTAATGATCAGTAGACCAAAACCTCTTGGCTCACCATATTTCGTTCTTCTAGGTTAAACCGAACGTTTGCAGTAACCATTTTCATTTTTAGGTTTCACTCTGTTTTCCCCTATAGGGATACATGTATTTGGAACTCTAAATAAAACACGGTTTGTGCTAGCTCTTTGAACCTTGACACAATAAAGCAGTTTCAAGTTCTATCTCTATGGTTTGGTGCTGTTGATGTAGCCCTAAGCAGAGTCTGGCGAAAATCACTTTCATGGAAAGGGGTTGCCAAGCTTCCAAAAAACTACGAGTTGCCTGTAATCTCAGAAAACATTTTTTTCACCCAATCTTGATGATTCTTTTGGTAATGATCAGTACACAAAAACCACTTGGTTCACCAATTTTGTTCTTCTAGGTTAAACCGTTCGTTTGCAGTAACCGTTTTCATTTTTAGGTTTCACTCTGTTTACTCCTATAGGGATACATGTATTTGTTACTCTAAATTCAACACGGTTTGGGCTAGCCCTTTGAAACTTGACACAATAAAGCAGTTTCAAGTTCTCTCTCTATGTTTTGTTTTCTGTTGATGTAGCCCAAAGCAGAGAGTGGCGAAAATCACTTTCATGGAAAGGGGTTGCCAAGCTTCCAAAAAACTACGAGTTGCCTGAAATTTCAGCAAAAGTTTTTTCACCCAATCTTGATGATTCTTTCATGCAATGATCAGTACACCAAAACCACGTGGCTCACCAAATTTTGTTCTTCTAGGTTAAACCGTTCGATTGCAGTAACCGTTTTCATTTTTAGGTTTCACTGTGTTTTCTCCTATAGGGATACATGTATTTGGAACTCTAAATCAAACACGGTTTGTGCTAGCAATTGAAACTTAACACAATAAAGCAGTTTCAAGTTCTATATCTATGGTTTGTTTGCTGTTGATAGAGCCCTAAGCAGAGACTGGCGAAAATCACTTTCATGGAAAGGGGTTGTCAAGCTTCCAAAAAACTACGAGTTTCCTGAAATCTCAACAAACATTTTTTCACCCAATCTTGATGATTCTTTCAGGTAATGATCAGTACACCAAAACCACTTGGCTGACCAAATTTCGTTCTTCTAGGTTAAACCGTTCGTTTGCAGTAACTGTTTTCATTTTTATGTTTCACTCTGTTTTCTCCTATAGGGATACATGTATTTGGAACTCTAAATGAAACACGGTTTGTGCTAGCGCTTTGAAACGTGAAACAATAAACCAGTTTCAAGTTCTATCTCTATGGTTTCTTTGCTGTTGTTGTAGCCCTAAGCAGAGACTGGCGAAAATCACTTTCATGGAAAGGGGTTGCCAAGCTTCCAAAAAACTACGAGTTGCCTGAAATCTCAGCAAACAATTTTTCACCCAATCTTGATGATTCTTTCAGGTAATGATCCGGACACCAAAACCACTTGGCTTACCAAATTTCGTTCTACTAGGTTAAACTTTTCGTTTGCAGTAACCGTTTTCATTTTTAGGTTTCACTCTGTTTTCTCCTATAGGGATACATGTATTTGGAACTCTAAATCAAACTCGGTTTCTGCTAGCTCTAAGAAACTTGACACAATAAATAGTTTCAAGTTCTATCTTTATGGTTATTTTGCTGTTGATGTAGCCCTAAGCAGAGACTGGCGAAAATCACTTTCATGGAAAGGGGTTGCCAAGCTTCCAAAAAACTACGAGTTGCCTGAAATCTCAGCAAACATTTTTTCACCCAATCTTGATGATTCTTTCAGGTAATGATCAGTACACCAAAACCACTTGGCTCACCAAATTTCGTTCTACTAGGTTAAACCGTTCGTTTGCAGTAACCGTTTTCATTTTTAGGTTTCACTCTGTTTTCTCCTATTGGGATACATGTATTTGGAACTCTAAATCAAACACGGTTTGTCCAAGCAATTGAAACTTGACACAATAAAGCAGTTTCAAGTTCTATCTCTATGGTTTGTTTGCTGTTGATGGAGCCCTAAGCAGAGACTGGCGAAAATCACTTTCAAGGAAAAGGGTTGCCAAGCTTCCAAAAAAATACGAGTTGCCTGAAATCTCAGCAAACATTTTTTCACCCAATCTTGATGATTCTTTCAGGTAATGATTAGTACACCAAAACCACTTGGCTCACCAAATTTTGTTCTTCTAGGTTAAACCTTTCGTTTGCAGTAACCGTTTTTATTTTTAGGTTTCACTCTGTTTTCTCTTATAGGGATACATGTATTTGGAACTCTAAATCAAACACGGTTTGTGCTAGCTCTTTGAAACTTGACACAAGAAAGCAGTTTCAAGTTCTATCTCTATGGTTTGTTTGCTGTTGATGTAGCCCTAAGCAGAGAGTGGCGAAAATCACTTTCATGGAAAGGGGTTGCCAAGCTTCCAAAAAACTACGAGTTGCCTGAAATCTCAGCAAACATTTTTTCACCCAATGTTGATGATCTTTCAGGTAATGATCAGTACACCAAAACAACTTGGCTCACCAAATTTCGTTCTTCTAGGTTAAACCGTTCGTTTTCAGAAACCGTTTTCATTTTTAGGTTTCACTCTGTTTTCTCCTAAAGGGATACATGTATTTGGAACTCTAAATCAAACACGGTTTTGTGCTAGCTCTTAGAACTTGACACAATAAAGCAGTTTCAAGTTCTATCTCTATGGTTTGTTTGCTGTTGATGTAGCCCTAAACAGAGACTGGCGAAAATCACTTTCATGGAAAGGGGTTGCCAAGCTTCCAAAAAACTACGGGTTGCCTGAAATCTCAGCAAACATTTTTTCACCCAATCTTGATGATTCTTTCAGGTAATGATCAGTACACCAAAACCACTTGGGTAACCAAATTTCGTTCATCTAGGTTAAACCGTTCGTTTGCAGTAACTGTTTTCATTTTTAGGTTTCACTCTGTTTTCTCCTGTAGGGATACATGTATTTGAAACTCTAAATCAAACACGGTTTGTGCTAGCAATTGAAACTTGACGCAATAAAGCAGTTTCAAGTTCTATCTCTATGGTTTGTTTGCTGTTGATGTAGCCTTAAGCAGAGACTGGCGAAAATCACTTTCATGGAAAGGGGTTGCCAAGCTTGAAAATACTGCAAGTTGCCTGAAATCTCAGCAAACATTTTTTCACCCAATATTGATGATTATTTAAGGTAATAAAGAGTACACCAAAACCACTTGGCTCACTAAATTTCGTTCTTCTAGGTTAAACCGTTCGTTTGCAGTAACCGTTTTCATTCTTAGGTTTCACTCTGTTTTCTCCTATAGGGTTACATGTATTTGGAACTCCAAATCAAACACGGTTTGTGCTAGCTCTTTGAAACTTGACACAATAAAGCAGTTTAAAGTTCTATCTCTATGGTTTCTTTGCTGTTGATGCAGCCCTAAGCAGAGACTGGCAAAAATCACTTTCATGGAAAAGTGTTGCCAAGGTTCCAAAAAACTACGAGTTTCCTGAAATCTCAGCAAACATTTTTTCACCCAATCTTGATGATTCTTTCAGGTAATGATCAGTACACCAAAACCACTTGACTCACCAAAATTAGTTCGTCTAGGTTAAACCGTTCGTTTGCAGTAACCGTTTTCATTCTTAGGTTTCACTCTGTTTTCTCCTATAGGGTTACATGTATTTGGAACTCCAAATCAAACACGGTTTGTGCTAGCTCTTTGAAACTTGACACAATAAAGCAGTTTAAAGTTCTATCTCTATGGTTTCTTTGCTGTTGATGCAGCCCTAAGCAGAGACTGGCAAAAATCACTTTCATGGAAAAGTGTTGCCAAGGTTCCAAAAATCTACGAGTTTCCTGAAATCTCAGCAAACATTTTTTCACCCAATCTTGATGATTCTTTCAGGTAATGATCAGTACACCAAAACCACTTGGCTCACCAAAATTAGTTCGTCTAGGTTAAACCGTTCGTTTGCAGTAACCGTTTTCATTCTTAGGTTTCACTCTGTTTTCTCCTATAGGGATACATGTATTTGGAACTCTAAATCAAACACGGTTGGTGCTAGCTCTTTGAAACTTGACACAATAAAGCAGTTTCAAGTTCTATCTCTATGGTTTGTTTGCTGTTGATGTCGCCCTAAGCAGAAACTGGCGAAAATCACTTTCATGGAAAGGGGTTGCCAAGCTTCCAAAAAACTACGAATTGCCTGAAATCTCAGCAAACATTTTTTCAACCAATCTTGATGATTCTTTCAGGTAATGATCAATACACCACAATCACTTGGCTCACCAAATTTCGTTCTTCTAGGTTCAACTGTTCGTTTGCAGTAACCGTTTTCATTTTTAGGTTTCACTCTCTTTTCTCCTATAGGGATACATGTATTTGGAACTCTAAATGAAACACGGTTTGTGCTAGCTCTTTGAAACTTGACACAATAAAGCAGTTTAAAGTTCTATCTCTATGGTTTGTTTGCTGTTGATGTAGCCCTAAGCAGAGACTGGCGAAAATCACTTTCATGGAAAGGGGTTGCCAAGCTTCCAAAAATCTACGAGTTTCCTGAAATCTCCGCAAACATTTTTTCACCCAATCTTGATGATTCTGTCAGGTAATGATTAGTACACCAAAACCACTTGGCTCACCAAATTTCGTTATTCTAGGTTAAACCGTTCATTTGCAGTAACCGTTTTTATTTTTAGGTTTCACTCTGTTTTCTCCTATAGGGATACATGTATTTGGAACTCTAAATCAAACACGGTTTGTTCTAGCTCTTTGAAACTTGACACAATAAAGCAGTATCAAGTTATATCTCTATGGTTTGTTTGCTGATGACGTACCCCTAAGCAGAGACTGGCGAAAATCACTTTAATTGAAAGGGGTTGCCAAGCTTCCAAAAAAGTACGAGTTGCCTGAAATCTCAGCAAACATTTTTTCAACCCATCTTGATGATTCTTTCAGGTAATGATCAGTACACAAAAACCACTTGGTCACCAAATTTCGTTCATCTAGGTTAAACCGTTCGTTTGCAGTAACCGTTTACATTTTTAGGTTTCACTCTGTTTTCTCCTATAGGGATACATGTATTTGTAACTGTAAATCAAGCACGGTTTGTGCTAGCTCTTTGAAACTTCACACAAGAAATCAGTTTCAAGTTCTATCTCTATGGTTTGTTTGCTGTTGATGTAGCCCTAAGCAGAGACTGGCGAAAATCACTTCATGGAAAGGGGTTGCCAAGCTTTCAAAAAACTACGAGTTTCCTGAAATCTCAGCAAACATTTTTTCACCCAATCTTGATGATTATTTCAGGTCATGAACAGTACACCAAAACCACTTGGCTCACCAAGTTTCGTTCTTCTAGGTTGAACCGTTCGTTTGCAGTAACCGTTTCCATTTTTAGGTTTCACTCTGTTTTCTCCTATAGGGATACATGTATTTGAAACTCTAAATCAAACACGGTTTATGCTAGCTTTTTGAACTTGACAGAATAAAGCAGTTTCAAGTTCTATCTCTATGGTTTGTTTGCGGTTGATGTAGCCCTAAGCAGAGACTGGCGAAAATCACTTTCATGGATAGGGGTTGCCAAGCTTCCAAAAAACTACGAGTTGCCTGAAATCTCAGCAAACATTTTTTCACCCAAACTTGATGATTCTTTCATGTAATGATCAGTCCACCAAAACCACTTGGCTCACCAAATTTCGTTCTTCTAGGTTAAACCGTTCGTTTGCAGTAACCGTTTTCATTTTTAGGTTTCACTCTGTCTTCTCCTATAGGGATACATGTATTTGGAACCCTAAATCAAACACGGTTTGTGCTAGCTCTTTGAAACTTCACAAAAGAAAGCAGTTTTAAGTTCTATCTCTATGGTTTGTTTGCTGTTGATGTAGCCCTAAGCAGAGACTGGCGAAAATCACTTTCATGGAAAGGGGTTGACAAGATTCCAAAAAAACTACGAGTTTCCTAAAATCTCAGCAAACATTTTTTTCACCCAATCTTGATGATTCTTTCAGGTAATGATCAGTACACCAAAACCACTTGGCTCACCAATTTTCGTTCTTCTAGGTTAAACCGTTCGTTTGCAGTAACCGTTTTGATTTTTAGGTTTCACTCTGTTTTCTCCTATAGGGATACATGTATTTGGAACCCTAAATCAAACACGGTTTGTGCTAGCTCTTTTAAACTTCACAAAAGAAAGCAGTTTTAAGTTCTATCTCTATGGTTTGTTTGCTGTTGATGTAGCCCTAAGCAGAGACTGGCGAAAATCACTTTCATGCAAAGAGGTTGCCAAGCTTCCAAAAAACTACGAGTTGCCTGAAATCTCAGCAAACATTTTTTTCACCCAATCTTGATGATTCTTTCAGGTAATGATCAGTCCACCAAAACCACTTGGCTCACCAAATTTCGTTCTTCTAGGTTAAACCGTTCGTTTGCAGTAACCGTTTTCATTTTTAGGTTTCTCTCTGTTCTCTCCTATAGGGATACATGCATTTGGAACTCTAAATCAAACACGGTTTGTGCTAGCTCTTTGAACTTGACACAATCAAGCAGTTTCAAGTTCTATCTCTATGGTTTGTTTACTGTTGATGTAGCCCTAAGCAGAGACTGGCGAAAATCACTTTCATGGAAAGGGGTTGCCAAGCTTCCAAAAAACTACGAGTTGCCTGAAATCTCAGCAAACTTTTTTTCACCCAATTTTGATGATTCTTTCAGGTAATGATCAGTACACCAAAACCACTTGGCTCACCAAATTTCGTTCTTCTAGGTTAAACCGTTCGTTTGCAGTAACCGTTTTCATTTTTAGGTTTCACTCTGTTTTCTCCTATAGGGATACATGTATTTGGAACTCTAAATCAAACACGGTTTGTGCTAGCTCTTTGAAACATCACAGAAGAAAGCAGTTTTAAGTTCTATCTCTATGGTTTGTTTGCTGTTGATGTAGCCCTAAGCAGAGACTGGCGAAAATCACTTTCATGGAAAGGGGTTGCCAAGCTTCCAAAAAACTACGAGTTGCCTGAAATCTCAGCAAACATTCTTTCACCCAATCTTTATGATTCTTTCAGGTAATGATCAGTACACCAAAACCAATTGGCTCACCAAATTTCGTTCTTCTAGTTTAAACCGTTCGTTTGCAGTAACCGTTTTGATTTTTAGGTTTTACTCTGTTTTCTCCTATCGGGATACATGTATTTGGAACTCTAAATCAAACACGGTTTGTGCTAGCCCTTTGAAACTTGACACAATAAAGCAGTTTCAAGTTCTATCTCTATGGTTTGTTCGCTGTTGATGTAGCCCTAAGCAGAGACTGGCGAAAATCACTTTCATGGAAAGGGGTTTCCAAGCTTCCAAAAAACTACGAGTTGCCTGAAATGTCAGCAAAAATTTTTTTCACCCAATCTTGATGATTCTTTCAGGTAATGATCAGTCCACCAAAACCTTTTCGCTCACCAAATTTCGTTCTTTTAGGTTAAACCGTTCGTTTGCAGTAACCATTTTCATTTTTAGGTTTCTCTCTGTTCTCTCCTATAGGGATACATGTATTTGGAACTCTAAATCAAACACGGTTTGTGCTAGCTCTTTGAAACTTGACACAATCAAGCAGTTTCAAGTTCTATCTCTATGGTTTGTTTACTGTTGTTGTAGCCCTAAGCAGAAACTGGCGAAAATCACTTTCATAGAAAGGGGTTGCCAAGCTTCCAAAAAACTACGAGTTGCCTGAAATCTCAGCAAACATTTTTTCACCCAATCTTGATGATTCCTTCAGGTAATGATCAGTACACCAAAACCACTTGCCTCAACAAAATTCGTTCATCTAGGTTAAACCGTTCGTTTGTAGTAACCGTTTTCATTTTTAGGTTTCACTCTGTTCTCTCCTAAAGGGATACATGTATTTGGAACTCTAAATCAAACACGGTTTGTGCTAGCTCTTTGAAACTTGACACAATCAAGCAGTTTCAAGTTCTATCTCTATGGTTTGTTTGCTGTTGATGTAGCCCTAAGCAGAGAGCGAAAATCACTTTCAAGGAAAGGGGTTGCCAAGCTTCCAAAAAACTACGAGTTGCCTGAAATCTCAGCAAACATTTTTTCACCCAATCTTCATGATTCTTTCAGGTAATGATCAGTACACCAAAACCACTTGGCTCACCAAATTTCGTTCTACTAGGTTAAACCATTCGTTTGCAGTAACCGTTTTCATTTTTAGGTTTCACTCTGTTTTCTCCTATAGGGATACATGTATTTTGAACTGTAAATCAAACACGGTTTGTGCCAGCCCTTTGAAACTTGACTCAATAAAGCAGTTTCATGTTCTATCTCTATGGTTTGTTTGCTGTTGATGTAGCCCTAAGCAGAGACTGGCGAAAATCACTTTCATGGAAAGGGGTAGACAAGCTTCCAAAAAACTACGAGTTGCCTGAAATCTCAGCAAACATTTTTTCACCCAATCTTGATGATTCTTTCAGGTAATGATCAGTACACCAAAACCTCTTGGCTCACCAAATTTCGTTCTTCTAGGTTAAACCCTTCGTTTGCAGTAACCGTTTTCATTTTTAGGTTTCACTCTGTTTTCGCCTATAGGGATACATGTATTTGTTACTCTAAATCAAACACGGTTTGGGCTAGCCCTTTGAAACTTGAGACAATAAAGCAGTTCCAAGTTCTATCTCTATGGTTTGTTCGCTGTTGATGTAGCCCTAAGCAGAGACTGGCAAAAATCACTTCCATTGAAAGGGGTTGCCAAGCTTCCAAAAAACTACGAGTTGCCTGAAATCTCAGCAAACATTTTTTCACCCAATCTTGATGATTCCTTCAGGTAATGATCAGCAAACCAAAACCACTTGGCTCACCAAATTTCGTTCTTCTAGGTTAAACCGTTCGTTTGCAGTAACCGTTTTCATTTTTGGGTTTCACTCTGTTTTCTCCTATAGGGATACATGTATTTGGAACTCTAAATCAAACACGGTTTGTGCTAGCCCTTTGAAACTTGACACAAGAAAGCAGTTTCAAGTTCTATCACTATGGTTTGTTTGCTGTTGATGTAGCCCTAAGCAGAGACTGGCGAAAATCACTTTCATGGAAAAGGGTTGCCAAGCTTCCAAAAAACTACGAGTTGCCTGAAATCTCAGCAAACATTTTTTCACCCAATCTTAATGATTCTTTCAGGTAATGATCAGTAAACCAAAACCACTTGGCTCACCAAATTTCGTTCTCTAGGTTAAACCGTTCATTTGCAGTAACCGTTTTCATTTTTAGGTGTCACTCTCTTTTCTCCTATAGGGATACACGTATTTGAAACTCTAAATAAAACACGGTTTGTGCTAGATCTTTGAAACTTGACACAAGAAAGCAGTTTCACGTTCTATATCTATGGTTTGTTTGCTGTTGATGTAGCCCTAAGCAGAGACTGGCGAAAATCACTTTCATGGAAAGGGGTTGCCAAGCTTCCAAAAAACTACGAGTTGCTTGATATCTCAGCAAACATTTTTTCACCCAATCTTGATGATTCTTTCAGGTAATGATCAGTACACCAAAACCACTTGGATCACCAAATTTCGTTCTTCTAGGTTAAATCGTTCGTTTGCAGTAACCGTTTTCATTTTTAGGTTTCACTCTGTTTTCTCCTATAGATATACATGTATTTGGAACTCTAAATCAAACAGTTTGTGCTAGCTCTTTGAAACTTGACAAAAAAAGTAGTTTCAAGTTCTATATCTATGGTTTGTTGGCTGTTGATGTAGCCCTAAGCAGAGACTGGCGAAAATCACTTTCATTGAAAGGGGTTGTCAAGCTTCCAAAAAACTACGAGTTTCCTGAAATCTCAGCAAACATTTTTTCACCCAATCTTGATGATTCTTTCAGGTAATGATCAGTACACCAAAACGACTTGGCTCACCAAATTTCGTTCTTCTAGGTTAAACCGTTCGTTTGCAGTAACCGTTTTCATTTTTAGTTTCAATCTGTAATCTCCTATAGGGATACATGTATTTGGAACTCTAAATGAAACACGGTTTGTGCTAGCTCTTTGAAACTTGACACAATAAAGCAGTTTCAAGTTCTATCTCTATGGTTTGTTTGCTGTTGATGTAGCCCTAAGAAGAGACTGGCGAAAGTCACTTTCATGGAAAGGGGTTGCCAAGCTTCCAAAAAACTACGAGTTGCCTGAAATCTCAGCCAACATTTTTTCACCCAATCTTGATGATTCTTTCAGGTAATGATCAGTACACCAAAACCACTTGGCTCACCAATTTCGTTCTTCTAGGTTAAACCGTTCGATTGCAGAAACAGTTTTCATTTTTAGGTTTCACTCTGTTCTCTCCTATAGGGATACATGTATTTGGAACTCTAAATCAAACACGGTTTGTGCTAGCCCTTTGAAACTTGAAACAATAAAGCAGATTCAAGTTCTATCTCTATGGTTTGTTTGCTGTTGATGTAGCCCTAAGCAGAGACTGGCGAAAATCACTTTCATGGAAAAGGGTTGCCAAGCTTCCAAAAAACTACGAGTTGCCTGAAATCTCAGCAAACATTTTTTCACCCAATCTTGATGATTCTTTCAGGTAATGATTAGCAAACCAAAACCACTTGGCTCACCAAATTTCGTTCTTCTAGGTTAAACCGTTCGTTTGCAGTAACCGTTTTCCTTTTTGGGTTTCACTCTGTTTCTCCTATAGGGATACATGTATTTGGAACTCTAAATCAAACACGGTTTGTGCTAGCCCTTTGAAACTTGACACAATAAAGCAGTTTCAGGTTCTATCTCTATGGTTTGTTTGCTGTGGATGTAGCCCTAAGCAGAGACTGGAGAAAATCACTTTCATGGAAAGGGGTTGCCAAGCTTCCAAAAAAACTACGAGTTGCCTGAAATCTCAGCAAACATTTTTTCACCCAATCTTGATGATTCTTTCAGGTAATGATCAGTACACCAAAATCACGTCGCTCACCAAATTTCGTTCTTCTAGGTTAAACCGTTCGTTTGTAGTAACAGTTTTCATTTTTAGGTTTCACTCTGTTCTCTCCTATAGAAATACATGTATTTGGAACTCTAAATCAAACACGGTTTGTGCTAGCTCTTTGAAACTTGACACAATAAAGCAGTTTCAAGTTCTATCTCTATGGTTTGTTTTCTGTCGATGTATCCCTAAGGAGAGACTGGAAAAAATCACTTTCATGGAAAGGGGTTGCCAAGCGTCCAAAAATCTACGAGTTGCCTGAATCTCAGCAAACATTTTTTCACCCAATCTTGATGATTCTTTCAGGTAATGATCAGTACACCAATACCACTTGGGTCACCAAATTTCGCTCTTCTAGGTTAATCCGTTTGTTTGCAGTAACCGTTTTCATTTTTAGGTTACACTCTGTTTTCTCCTATAGGGATACATGTATATGGAACTCTAAATCAAACACGGTTTTGTGCTAGCTCTTTGAAACTTGACACAATAAAGCAGTATCATGTTCTATCTCTATGGTTTGTTTGCTGTTGATGTAGCCCTAAGCAGAGACTCGCGAAAATCACTTTCATTGAAAGGGGTTGCCAAGAATCCAAAAAACTACGAGTTGCCTAAAATCTCAGCAAACATTTTTTCACCCAATCTCGATGATTCTTTCAGGTAATGATCAGTACACCGAAAACACTTGGCTCACTAAATTTCGTTCTTCAAGGTTAAACCGTTCGTTTGCAGTAACCGTTTTCATTTTTAGGTTTCACTCTGTTCTTTCCTATAGGAATACATGTATTTGGAACTCTAAATCAAACACGGTTTGTGCTAGCTCTTTGAAACTTGACACAATCAAGCAGTTTTCAAGTTCTATCTCAATGGATTGTTTGCTGTTGATGTAGCGCTAAGCAGAGACTGGCGAAAATCACTTTCATGGAAAGGGTTTGCCAAGCTTCCAAAAACTACGACTTGGCTGAAATCTCATCAAACATTTTTTCACCCAATCTTGATGATTCTTTCAGGTAATGATCAGTACACCAAAACCACTTGGCTCACCAAATTTTCGTTCTTTTAGGTTAAACCGTTCGTTTGCAGTAACCGTTTTCATTTTTGGGTTTCACTCTGTTTTCTCCTATAGGGATACATGTATTTGGAACTCTAAATCAAACACGGTTTGTGCTTGCCCTTTGAAACTTGACACAAAAATGCATTTTCAAGTTCTATCTCTATTGTTTGTTTGTTGTTGATGTAGCCCTAAGCAGAGACTGGAGAAAATCACATTCATGGAAAGGTGTTGCCAAGCGTCCAAAAAACTACGAGTTGCCTGAAATCTCAGCAAACATTTTTTCACTCAATCTTTATGATTCTGTCAGGTAATGATCAGTACACCAAATCCACTTGGCTCTCCAAATTTCGTTCTTCTAGGTTAAACCGTTCGTTTGCAGTAACCGTTTTCATTTTTAGGTTTCACTCTGTTCTCTACTATAGGGATACATGTATTTGGAACTCTAAATCAAACACGGTTGTGCTAGCCGTTTGAAACTTGACACAATATTGCAGATTCCAGTTCTATCTATATGGTTTGTTTACTGTTGATGTAGCCCTAAGCAGAGACTGGCAAAAATCACTTTCATGGAAAGGGGTTGACAAGCTTCCAAAAAACTACGAGTTGCCTGAAATCTCAGCAAACATTTCTTCACTCAATCTTGATGATTCTTTCAGGTAATGATCAGTACACCAAACCACTTGGCTCACCAAATTTCGTTCTTCTAGGTTAAACCGTTCGTTTGCAGAAACCGTTTTCATTTTTAGGTTTAACTCTGTTTTCTTCTATAGGGATACATGTATTTGGAACTCTAAATCAAACATGGTTTGTGCTAGCCCTTTGAAACTTGACACAATCAAGCAGTTTCAAGTTCTATCTCAATGGTTTGTTTGCTGTTGATGTAGCCCTAAGCAGAGACTGGCGAAAATCACTTTCATGGAAAGGGGTTGCCAAGCTCCAAAAAACTACTAGTTGCCTGAAATCTCAGCAAACATTTTTTCACCCAATCTTGATTCTTTCAGGTAATGATCAGTACACCAAAACCACTTGGCTCACCAAATTTCGTTCTTCTAGGTTAAACCGTTCGTTTGCAGTAACAATTTTCATTTTTAGGTTTCACACTGTTTTCTTATATAGGAATACATGTATTTGGAACTCTAAATCAAACACGGTTTGTGCTAGCCCTTTGAAACTAGACACAATCAAGCAGTTTCAAGTTCTATCCCAATGGTTTGTTTGCTGTTGATGTAGCCCTAAGCAGAGACTGGCGAAAATCACTTTCATGGAAAGTCGTTGCCATGCTTCCAAAAAAGTACGAGTTTCCTAAAATCTCAGCAAACATTTTTTTCACCCAATCTTGATGATTCTTTCAGGTAATGATCAGTACACCAAAACCACTTGGCTCACCAAATTTCGTTCTTCTAGGTTAAACCGTTTGTTTGTAGTAACCGTTTTTATTTTTAGGTTTCACACTGCTTTCTCCTATAGGGATACATGTATTTGGAAATCTAAATCAAACACGGTTTGTGCTAGCTCTTTGAATCTTGACACAAGAAAGCAGTTTCAAGTTCTATCTCTATGGTTTGTTTGCTGTTGATGTAGCCCTAAGCAGAGACTGGCGAAAATCTCTTTCATGGAAAGGGGTTGCCAAGCGTCCAAAAACTACGAGTTGCCTGAAATCTCAGCAAACATTTTTTCACCCAATTTTGATGATTCTTTCAGGTAATGATCAGTACACCAAAACCACTTGGTTCACCAAATTTCGTTCTTCTAGGTTAAACCGTTCGTTTGCAGTAACCGTTTTCATTTTTAGGTATTCACTCTGTTCTCTCCTATAGGGATACATGTATTTGGAACTCTAAATCAATCACGGTTTGTGCTAGCTCTTTGAAACTTGACAGAATAAAGCAGTTTCAAGTTCTATCACTATGCTTTCTTTGCTGTTGATGTTGCCCTAAGCAGAGACTGGCGAAAATCACTTTCATTGAAAGCGGTTGCCAAGCTTCCAAAAAACTACGAGTTGCCTGAAATCTCAACAAACATTTTTTCACCCAATCTTGATGATTCTTTCAGGTAATGATCAGTACACCACAACCACTTGGCTCACCAAATTTTGTTCTTCTAGGTTTAACCGTTCGTTTGCAGTAACCGTTTTCATTTTTAGGTTTCACTCTGTTTTCTCCTATAGGCATACATGTATTTGGAACTCTAAATTAAACACGGTTTTTCCTAGCCCTTTGAAACTTGACACAATAAAGCAGTTTCAAGTTCTATCTCTATGGTTTGTTTGCTGTTGATGTAGCCCTAAGAAGAAACTGGCAAAAATCACTTTCATGGAAAGGGTTTGCCAAGCTTCCAAAAAACTACGAGATGCCTGAAATCTCAGCCAACATTTTTCACCCAATCTTGATGATTCTTTCAGGTAATGATCAGTACACCAAACCACTTTGCTCACCAAATTTCGATCTTCTAGGTTTAACCGTTTGTTTGCAGTAACCGTTTACATTTTTAGGTTTCACTCTGTTCTCTCCTATAGGGATAAATGTATTTGGAACTCTAAATCAAACACGGTTTGTGCTAGCTCTTTGAAACGTGACACAATAAAGCAGTTTCAAGTTCTATCTCTATGGTTTGTTTGCAGTTGATGTTGCCCTAAGCAGAGACTGGCGAAAATCACTTTCATTGAAAGCGGTTGACAAGCTTCCAAAAAACTACCAGTTTCCTGAAATATCAGAAAACATTTTTTTCACCCAATCTTGATGATTCTTTCAGGTAATGATCAGTACACCAAAATCACTTGGCTCACAAAATTTAGTTCTTCTAGGTTAAATCGTTCGTTTGCAGTAACCGTTTTCATTTTTAGGTTTCACTCTGTTTTCTCCTACAGGGATACATGTATTTGGAACTCTAAATCAAACACGGTTTGTGCTAGCCTTTTGAAACTTGACACAATCAAGCAGTTTCAAGTTCTATCTCAATGGATTGTTTGCTGTTGATGTAGCCCTAAGCAGAGACTGGCGAAAATCACTTTCATGGAAAGGGGTTGCCAAGCTTCCGAAAACCTACGAGTTCCTAAAATCTCAGCAAACATTTTTTCACCCTATCTTGATGATTCTTTCAGGTAATGATCAGTACACCAAAACCACTTGGCTCACCAAATTTCGTTCTTCTAGGTTAAACCGTTTGTTTGCAGTAACCGTTTTCATTTTTAGGTTTCACACTGTTTTCTCCTATAGGGATACATCTATTTGGAACTCTAAATCAAACACGGTTTGTGCTAGCTCTTTGAATCTTGACACAAGAAAGCAGTTTCAAGTTCTATCTCTATGGTTTGTTTGCTGTTGATGTAGCCCTAAGCAGAGACTGGCGAAAATCACTCTCATGGAAAGGGGTTGCCAAGCTTCCAAAAAACTACGAGTTGCCTGAAATCTCAGCAAACATTTTTTCACCCAATCTTTATGATTCTTTCAGGTAATGATCAGTACACCAAAACCACTTGGCTCACAAAATTTCGTTCTTCAAGGTTAAACCGTTCGTTTTCAGTAACCGTTTTCATTTTTAGGTTTCACTCTCTTTTTTTTATAGGGATACATGTATTTGGAACTCTAAATCAAACACGGTTTGTGCTAGCTCTTTGAATCTTGACAAAAGAAAGCAGTTTCAAGTTCAATTTCTATGGTTTGTTTGCTGTTGATGTAGCCCTTACCAGAGACTGGCGAAAATCACTTTCATGGAAAGGGGTTGCCAAGCTTCCAAAAAACTATGAGTTGCCTGAAATCTCAGCAAACATTTTTTCACCCAATCTTGATGATTCTTTCAGGTAATGATCAGTACACCAAAACCACTTGGCTCACCAAATTTCGTTCTTCTAGGTTAAACCGTTTGTTTGCAGTAACCGTTTTCATTTTTAGGTTTCACACTGTTTTCTCCTATAGGGATACATCTATTTGGAACTCTAAATCAAACACTGTTTGTGCTAGCTCTTTGAATCTTGACACAAGAAAGCAGTTTCAAGTTCTATCTCTATGGTTTGTTTGCTGTTGATGTAGCCCTAAGCAGAGACTGGCGAAAATCACTTTCATGGAAAGGGGTTGCCAAGCTTCCAAAAACTACGAGTTGCCTGAAATCACAGCAAACATTTTTTCACCCAATCTTTATGATTCTTTCAGGTAATGATCAGTACACCAAAACCACTTGGCTCACAAAATTTCGTTCTTCAAGGTTAAACCGTTCGTTTTCAGTAACCGTTTTCATTTTTAGGTTTCACTCTCTTTTTTTTATAGGGATACATGTATTTGGAACTCTAAATCAAACACGGTTTGTGCTAGCCCTTTGAAACTTGACACAATAAATCAGTTTCAAGTTCTATCTCTATGGTTTGTTTGCTGTTGATGTAGCCCTAAGCAGAGACTGGCGAAAATCACCTTCATGGAAAGGGGTTGCCAAGCTTCCAAAAAACTACGAGTTGCCTGAAATCTCAGCAAACATTTTTTCACCCAATCTTGATGATTCTTTCAGGTAATGATCAGTACACCAAAACCACTTGGCTCACCACATTTCGTTCTTGTAGGTTAAAAAGTTCGTTTGCAGTAACCGTTTTCATTTTTAGGTTTCACTCTGTTTTCTCCTAAAGGGATACATGTATTTGGAACTCTAAATCAAACACGGTTTGTGCTTGCCCTTTGAAACTTGACACAAAAAAGCAATTTCAAGTTCTATCTCTATGGTTTGTTTGTTGTTGATGTAGCCCTAAGCAGAGACTGGCGAAAATCATGTTCATGGAAAGGGGTTGCCAAGCTTCCAAAAAACTACGAGTTGCTGAAATCTCAGCAAACATTTTTTCACTCAATCTAGATGATTCTCTCAGGTAATTATCAGTACACCAAAACCACTTGTCTCACCACATTTCGTTCTTCTAGGTTAAACGGTTCGTTTGCAGTAACCGTTTTCAGTTTTAGGTTACACTCTGTTTTTTTCCTATAGGGATACATGTATTTGGAACTCTAAATCAAACACGGTTGTGCTAGCCCTTTGAAACTTGACACAATAATGCAGATTACAGTTCTATCTATATGGTTTGTTTACTGTTGATGTAGCCCTAAGCAGAGACTGGCGAAAATCACTTTCATGGAAAGGGGTTGCCAAGCTTCCAAAAAACTACGAGTTGCCTGAAATCTCAGCAAACATTTTTGCACCCAATCTTGATGATTCTTTCAGGTTATGATCAGTACACCAAAACCACTTGGCTCACCAAATTTTGTTCTTCTAGGTTAAACCGTTCGTTTGCAGTAACCGTTTTCATTTTTAGGTTTCACTCTGTTTTCTCCTATAGGGATATATGTATTTGGAACTCTAAATCAAACATGGTTTGTGCTAGCCCTTTGAAACTTGACACACTCAAGCAGTTTCAAGTTCTATCTCAATGGTTTGTTTGCTGATGATGTAGCCCTAAGCACAGACTGGCGAAAATCACTTTCATGGAAAGGGGTTGCCAAGCGTCCAAAAAACTACGAGTTTCCTGAAATCTCACCAAACATTTTTTCACCAGATCTTGATGATTCTTTCAGGTAATGATCAGTACACCAAAACCACTTGGCTCACCAAATTTCGTTCTTCCAGGTTAAACCGTTCGTTTGCAGTAACCGTTTTCATTTTTAGGTTTCACTCTGTTCTCTCCTATAGGGATACATGTATTTGGAACTCTAAATCAAACACGGTTTGTGCTAGCCCTATGAAACTTGACACAAGAAAGCAGTTTCAAGTTCTATCTCTATGGTTTGTTTGCTGTTGATGTAGCCCTAAGCAGAGACTGGCCAAAATCACTTTAATGGAAAGGGGTTGGCAAGCTTCCAAAAAATTACGAGTTGCCTGAAATCTCAGCAAACATTTTTTCACCCAATCTTGATGATTCTATTCGGTAATGATCAGTACACCAAAACCACTTGGCTCACCAAATTTCGTTCTTCTAGGTTAAACCATTCGTTTGCAGTTACCGTTTTCATTTTTTAGGTTTCACTCTGTTTTCTCCTATAGGGATACATGTATTTGGAACTCTAAATCAAACACGGTTTGTGCTAGCTCTTTGAAAATTGACACAATAAAGCAGTTTCAAGTTCTATCTCTATGGTTTGTTTGCTGTTGATGTAGCCCTAAGCAGAGACTGGCGAAAATCACTTTCATAGAAAGGGGTTGCCAGCTTCCAAAAACCTACGAGTTGCCTGAAATCTCAGGAAACATTTTTTCACCCAATCTTGATGATTCTTTCAGGTAATGATGAGTACACCAAAACCACTTGGATCACCAAATTTCGTTCTTCTAGTTTAAACCGTTCGTTTGCAGTAACCGTTTTCATTTTTAGATTTCACTCTGTTTTCTCCTATAGGGATACATGTATTTGGAACTCTAAATAAAATACGGTTCGTACTAGCTCTTTGAAACTTGACACAATAAAGCATTTCAAATTCTATCTCCATAGTTTTTTTGCTGTTGATGTAGCCCTAAGCAGAGACTGGCGAAAATCACTTTCATGGAAAGAAGTTGCTAAGCTTACAAAAAACTACGAGTTTCCTGAAATCTCAGCAAACATTTTTTTTCACCCAATCTTGATGATTTCTTCAGGTAATGATCAGTACACCAAAACCGCTTGGCTCACCAAATTTCATTCTTCCAGGTTAAACCGTTCGTTTGCAGTAACCGTTTTCATTTTCAGGTTTCACTCTGTTTTCTTCTATAGGGATACATGTATTTGGAACTCTAAATCAAACATGGTTTGTGCTAGCTCTTTGAAAAAGGAAACAATAAAGCAGTTTCAAGTTCTATCCCCATAGTTTGTTTGCTTTTGATGTAACCCTAAGCAGAGACTGGCGAAAATCACTTTCATGGAAAGGGGTTGCCAAGCTTCCAAAAAACTACGAGTTGCCTGAAATTTCAGCAAACATTTTTCACCCAACCTTGATGATTCTTTCAGGTAATGATCAGTACACCAAAACCACTTGGCTCACCAAATTTCGTTCTTCTAGGTTAAACCGTTCGTTTGCAGTAACCGTTTTCATTTTTAGGTTTCACTCTGTTTTTTTCTATAGGGATACATGAATTTGGAACTCTAAATCAAACACGGTTTGTGCTAGCTCTTTAAAACTTGACACAAGAAAGCAGTTTAAAGTTCTATCTCTATGGTTTGTTTGCTGTTGATGTAGCCCTAAGCAGAGACTGGCGAAAATCACTTTCATGGAAAGGGGTGGACAAGCTTCCAAAAAACTACGAGTTGCCTGAAATCTCAGCAAACGTTCTTTCACCCAATCTTGATGATTCTTTTCGGTAATGATCAGTACACCAAAACCACTTGGCTCACCAAATTTCGTTCTCCTAGGTTAAACCGTTCGTTTGCAGTAACCGATTTCATTTTTACGTTTCACTCTGTTTTCTCCTATAGGGATACATGTATTTGGAATTCAAAATCAAACACGGTTTGTGCTAGCCCTTTGAAACTTGACACAATAAAGCAGTTAAGTTCTATCTGTATGGTTTGTTTGCTGTTGATGTAGCCCTAAGAAGAGACTGGCGAAAATCACTTTCATGGAAAGGGGTTGCCAAGCTTCCAAAAAAGTATGAGTTGCCTTAAATCTCAGCAAACATGTTTTCATTCAATCTTTTGATTCTTTCATGTATTGATCAGTACACAAAAACCACTTGGCTCACCAAATTTCGTTCTTATAGGTTAAACCATTCGTTTGCAGTAACCGTTTTCATTTTTAGGTTTCACTCTGTTTTTTTCTATAGGGATACATGAATTTGGAACTCTAAATCAAACACGGTTTGTGCTAGCTCTTTAAAACTTGACCCAAGAAAGCAGTTTCAAGTTCTATCTCTATGGTTTGTTTGCTGTTGATGTAGCCCTAAGCAGAGACTGGCGAAAATCACTTTCATGGAAAGGGGTTGCCAAGCTTCCAAAAAACAACGAGTTGCCTGAAATCTCAGCAAACATTTTTTCACCCAATTTTGATGATTCTTTTTGGTAATGATCAGTACACCAAAACCACTTGGCTCACCAAATTTCGTTCTTCTAGGTTAAACCATTCGTTTGCAGTAACCGTTTTCATTTTTAGGTTTCACTCTTTTTTCTCCTATAGGGATACATATATTTGGAACTCAAAATCAAACACGGTTTGTGCTAGCTCTTTGAAACTTGACACAATAAAGCAGTTTCAAGTTCTATCTCTATGGTTTGTTTTCTATTGATGTATCCCTAAGCAGAGACTGGCTAAAATCACTTTCATGGAAAGGGGTTGCCAAGCTTCCAAAAAACTACGAGTTGCATGAAATCTCAGCAAACACTTTTTCACCCAATCTCGATGATTCTTTCAGGTAATGATCAGTACACCAAATCCACTTGGCTCACCAAATTTCGTTCTTCTAGGTTAAACCATTCGTTTGCAGTAACCGTTTTCATTATTAGGTTTCACTCTGTTTTCTACTATAGGGATACATGTATTTGGAACTCTAAATCAAACAAGGTTTGTGCTAGCCCTTTGAAACTTGACACAAGAAAGCAGTTTCAAGTTCTATCTCTATGGTTTGTTTGCTGTTGATGTAGCCCTACGCAGAGACTGGAGAAAATCACTTTAATTGAAAGGGGTTGGCAAGCTTCCAAAAAACTACGAGTTTCCTGAAATCTCACCAAACATTTTTTCACCCAATCTTGATGATTCTTTCAGGTAATGATCAGTACACCAAAACCACTTGGCTCAAAAAATTTCGTTCTTGTAGGTTAAACCGTTCGTTTTCAGTAACCGTTTTCATTTTTAGGTTTCACTCTGTTTTCTCCTATAGGGATACATGTATTTGGATCTTTAAATCAAACACGGTTGTTCTAGCTCTTTGAAACTTGACACAAGAAAGCAGTTTCAAGTTCCATCTCTATGGTTTGTTTGCTGTTGATGTAGCCCTAAGCAAAGACTGGCGAAAATCACTTTCATGAAAAAAGGTTGCCAAGCTTCCAAAAAACTACGAGTTGCCTGAAATCTCAGCAAACATTTTCTCACCCAATCTTGATGATTCTTTCATATAATGATCAGTACACCAAGACCACTTGGCTCACCAAATTTCGTTCTTCTAGGTTAAACCGTTCGTTTGCAGTAACCGTTTTAATTTTTAGGTTTCACTCTGTTCTCTCCTATAGGGATACATGTATTTGGAACTCTAAATCAAACACGGTTTTTTGCTAGCTCTTTGAAACTTGACACAATAAAGCAGTTTCAAGTTTTATCTCTATGGTTTGTTTGCTGTTCATGTAGCCCTAAGCAGAGACTAACGAAAATCAATTTCATGGAAAGGGGTTGCCAAGCTTTCAAAAAACTACGAGTTGCCTGAAATCTCAGCAAATATTTTTTCACCCAATCTTGATGATTCTATCAGGTAATGATCAGTACACCAAAACCACTTGGCTCACCAAATTTCGTTCTACTAGGTTAAACCGTTCGTTTGCAGTAACCGTTTTCATTTTTAGGTTTCACTCTGTTTTCTCCTATAGGGATACATGTATTTGGAACTCTAAATCAAACACGGTTTGTGCTAGCTCTTTGAAACTTTACACAAGAAAGCAGTTTCAAGTTCCATCTCTATGGTTTGTTTGCTGTTGATGTAGGCCTAAGCAGAGACTGGCGAAAATCACTTTCATGGAAAGGGGTTGCCAAGCTTCCAAAAATGTATGAGTTGCCTGAAATCTAAGCAAACATTTTTTCACCCAATCTTGACGATTCTTTCAGGTAATGATCAGTACACCAAAACCACTTGGCTCACCAAATTTCGTTCTGCTAGGTTAAACCATTCGTTTGCAGTAACCGTTTTCATTTTTAGGTTACACTCTGTTTCTCCTATAGGGATACATGTATTTGGAACTCTAAATCAAACACGGTTTGTGCTAGCTCTTTGAAACTTGACACAAGAAAGTAGTTTCAAGTTCTATCTGTATGGTTTGTTTCCTGTTGATGTAGCCCTAAGCAGAGACTGGCGAAAATCACTTTCATGGAAAGGGGTTGCCAAGCTTTCAAAAAACTACGAGTTGCCTGAAATATCAGCAAATATTTTTTTAACCAATCTTGATGATTCTTTCAGGTAATGATCAGTACACCAAAACCACTTGGCTCACCAAATTTCGTTCTTCTAGTTTAAACCGTTCCTTTGCAGTAACCGTTTTCATTTTAGGTTTCACTCTGTTTTCTCCTACAGGGATACATGTATATGGACTCTAAATCAAACACGGTTTGTGCTACCTTTTTGAAACTTGACACAAGAAAGCAGTTTCAATTTTATCTCTATGGTTTGTTTGCTGTTGATGTAGCCCTAAGCAGAGACGGGCGAAAATCCCTTTCTTGGAAAGAGGGTGCCAATCTTCCAAAAAACTACGAGTTGCCTGAAATCTCAGCAAACATTTTTTCACCCAATCTTGATGATTCTTTCAGGTAATGATCAGTACACCAAAACCACTTGGCTCACCAAATTTCATTTTTCTAGCATAAACCGTTCGTTTGCAGTAACCCTTTTCATTTTTGGGTTTCACTCTGTTTCTCCTATAGTAATACATGTATTTGGAACTCTAAATGAAACACGGTTTGTGCTAGCTCTTTGAAACTTTACACAAGAAAGCAGTTTCAAGTTCTATCTCTATGGTTTGTTTGCTGTTGATGTAGCCCTAAGCAGAGACTGGCGAAAATCACTTTCATGGAAAGGGCTTGCCAAGCTTCCAAAAAACTACGAGTTTCCTGAAATCTCAGCAAACATTTTTTCACCCAATTTGATTATTCTTTTAGGTAATGATCAGTCCTCCAAAACAACTTGGCTCACCAAATTTCGTTCTTCTAGGTGAATCCGTTCGTTTGCAGTAACCGTTTTCATTTTTAGGTTTCACTCTGTTTTCTCCAATAGGGATACATGTATTTGGAACTCTAAATCAAACACGGTTTGTGCTAGCTCTTTGAAACTTTACACAAGAAAGCAGTTTCAAGTTCTATCTCTATGGTTTGTTTGCTGTTGATGTAGGCCTAAGCAGAGACTGGCGAAAATCACTTTCATGGAAAGGGGTTGCCAAGCTTCCAAAAATGTATGAGTTGCCTGAAATCTAAGCAAACATTTTTTCACCCAATCTTGATGATTCTTTCAGGTAATGATCAGTACACCAAAACCACTTGGCTCACCAAATTTCGTTCTGCTAGGTTAAACCATTCGTTTGCAGTAACCGTTTTCATTTTAGGTTACACTCTGTTTCTCCTATAGGGATACATGTATTTGGAACTCTAAATCAAACACGGTTTGTGCTAGCTCTTTGAAACTTGACACAAGAAAGTAGTTTCAAGTTCTATCTGTATGGTTTGTTTCCTGTTGATGTAGCCCTAAGCAGAGACTGGCGAAAATCACTTTCATGGAAAGGGGTTGCCAAGCTTCCAAAAAACTACGAGTTGCCTGAAATCTCAGCAAACATTTTTTCACCCAATCTTGATGATTCTTTCAGGTAATGATAAGTACACCAAATCCACTTGGCTCACCAAATTTCGTTCTTCTAGGTTAAACCGTTCGTTTGCAGTAACCGTTTTCATTTTTAGGTTTCACTCTGTTTTCTCCTATAGGGATACATGTATTTGGAACTCTAAATCAAACACGGTTTGTGCTAGCTCTTTGAAACTTGACACAAGAAAGCAGTTTCAAGTTCTATCTCTATGGTTTGTTTGCTGTTGATGTAGCCCTACGCAGAGACTGGAGAAAATCACTTTAATTGAAAGGGGTTGGCAAGCTTCCAAAAAACTACGAGTTTCCTGAAATCTCACCAAACATTTTTTCACCCAATCTTGATGATTCTTTCAGGTAATGATCAGTACACCAAAAACCACTTGGCTCAAAAAATTTCGTTCTTGTAGGTTAAACCGTTCGTTTTCAGTAACCGTTTTCATTTTTAGGTTTCACTCTGTTTTCTCCTATAGGGATACATGTATTTGGATCTTTAAATCAAACACGGTTTGTTCTAGCTCTTTGAAACTTGACACAAGAAAGCAGTTTCAAGTTCCATCTCTATGGTTTGTTTGCTGTTGATGTAGCCCTAAGCAAAGACTGGCGAAAATCACTTTCATGAAAAAGGTTGCCAAGCTTCCAAAAAACTACGAGTTGCCTGAAATCTCAGCAAACATTTTCTCACCCAATCTTGATGATTCTTTCATATAATGATCAGTACACCAAGACCACTTGGCTCACCAAATTTCGTTCTTCTAGGTTAAACCGTTCGTTTGCAGTAACCGTTTTAATTTTTAGGTTTCACTCTGTTCTCTCCTATAGGGATACATGTATTTGGAACTCTAAATCAAACACGGTTTTTGCTAGCTCTTTGAAACTTGACACAATAAAGCAGTTTCAAGTTTTATCTCTATGGTTTGTTTGCTGTTCATGTAGCCCTAAGCAGAGACTAACGAAAATCAATTTCATGGAAAGGGGTTGCCAAGCTTTCAAAAAACTACGAGTTGCCTGAAATCTCAGCAAATATTTTTTCACCCAATCTTGATGATTCTATCAGGTAATGATCAGTACACCAAAACCACTTGGCTCACCAAATTTCGTTCTACTAGGTTAAACCGTTCGTTTGCAGTAACCGTTTTCATTTTTAGGTTTCACTCTGTTTTCTCCTATAGGGATACATGTATTTGGAACTCTAAATCAAACACGGTTTGTGCTAGCTCTTTGAAACTTTACACAAGAAAGCAGTTTCAAGTTCTATCTCTATGGTTTGTTTGCTGTTGATGTAGGCCTAAGCAGAGACTGGCGAAAATCACTTTCATGGAAAGGGGTTGCCAAGCTTCCAAAAATGTATGAGTTGCCTGAAATCTAAGCAAACATTTTTTCACCCAATCTTGACGATTCTTTCAGGTAATGATCAGTACACCAAAACCACTTGGCTCACCAAATTTCGTTCTGCTAGGTTAAACCATTCGTTTGCAGTAACCGTTTTCATTTTTAGGTTACACTCTGTTTCTCCTATAGGGATACATGTATTTGGAACTCTAAATCAAACACGGTTTGTGCTAGCTCTTTGAAACTTGACACAAGAAAGTAGTTTCAAGTTCTATCTGTATGGTTTGTTTCCTGTTGATGTAGCCCTAAGCAGAGACTGGCGAAAATCACTTTCATGGAAAGGGGTTGCCAAGCTTTCAAAAAACTACGAGTTGCCTGAAATATCAGCAAATATTTTTTTAACCAATCTTGATGATTCTTTCAGGTAATGATCAGTACACCAAAACCACTTGGCTCACCAAATTTCGTTCTTCTAGTTTAAACCGTTCCTTTGCAGTAACCGTTTTCATTTTTAGGTTTCACTCTGTTTTCTCCTACAGGGATACATGTATATGGACTCTAAATCAAACACGGTTTGTGCTACCTTTTTGAAACTTGACACAAGAAAGCAGTTTCAATTTTATCTCTATGGTTTGTTTGCTGTTGATGTAGCCCTAAGCAGAGACGGGCGAAAATCCCTTTCTTGGAAAGAGGGTGCCAATCTTCCAAAAAACTACGAGTTGCCTGAAATCTCAGCAAACATTTTTTCACCCAATCTTGATGATTCTTTCAGGTAATGATCAGTACACCAAAACCACTTGGCTCACCAAATTTCATTTTTCTAGCATAAACCGTTCGTTTGCAGTAACCCTTTTCATTTTTGGGTTTCACTCTGTTTCTCCTATAGTAATACATGTATTTGGAACTCTAAATGAAACACGGTTTGTGCTAGCTCTTTGAAACTTTACACAAGAAAGCAGTTTCAAGTTCTATCTCTATGGTTTGTTTGCTGTTGATGTAGCCCTAAGCAGAGACTGGCGAAAATCACTTTCATGGAAAGGGCTTGCCAAGCTTCCAAAAAACTACGAGTTTCCTGAAATCTCAGCAAACATTTTTTCACCCAATTTGATTATTCTTTTAGGTAATGATCAGTCCTCCAAAACAACTTGGCTCACCAAATTTCGTTCTTCTAGGTGAATCCGTTCGTTTGCAGTAACCGTTTTCATTTTTAGGTTTCACTCTGTTTTCTCCAATAGGGATACATGTATTTGGAACTCTAAATCAAACACGGTTTGTGCTAGCTCTTTGAAACTTTACACAAGAAAGCAGTTTCAAGTTCTATCTCTATGGTTTGTTTGCTGTTGATGTAGGCCTAAGCAGAGACTGGCGAAAATCACTTTCATGGAAAGGGGTTGCCAAGCTTCCAAAAATGTATGAGTTGCCTGAAATCTAAGCAAACATTTTTTCACCCAATCTTGATGATTCTTTCAGGTAATGATCAGTACACCAAAACCACTTGGCTCACCAAATTTCGTTCTGCTAGGTTAAACCATTCGTTTGCAGTAACCGTTTTCATTTTTAGGTTACACTCTGTTTCTCCTATAGGGATACATGTATTTGGAACTCTAAATCAAACACGGTTTGTGCTAGCTCTTTGAAACTTGACACAAGAAAGTAGTTTCAAGTTCTATCTGTATGGTTTGTTTCCTGTTGATGTAGCCCTAAGCAGAGACTGGCGAAAATCACTTTCATGGAAAGGGGTTGCCAAGCTTCCAAAAAACTACGAGTTGCCTGAAATCTCAGCAAACATTTTTTCACCCAATCTTGATGATTCTTTCAGGTAATGATAAGTACACCAAATCCACTTGGCTCACCAAATTTCGTTCTTCTAGGTTAAACCGTTCGTTTGCAGTAACCGTTTTCATTTTTAGGTTTCACTCTGTTTTCTCCTATAGGGATACATGTATTTGGAACTCTAAATCAAACACGGTTTGTGCTAGCTCTTTGAAACTTTACACAAGAAAGCAGTTTCAAGTTCTTTCGCTATGGTTTGTTTGCTGTTGATGTAGCCCTAATCAGAGACTGGCGAAAATCACTCTCATGGAAAGGGGTTGCCAAGCTTCCAAAAAAATACGAGTTGCCTAAAATCTCAGCAAACATTTTTTCACCCAATCTTGATGATTCTTTCAGGTAATGATCAGTACACCA
>NW_027523195.1:0-31625 GCF_052094955.1 Ictidomys tridecemlineatus
CCCAATCTTGATGATTCTTTCAGGTAATGATCAGTACACCAAAACCACTTGGCTCATCAAATTTCGTTCTTCCAGGTTAAAAACCGTTCGTTGCAGTAACCGTTTTCATTTTAGGTTTCACTCTGTTTTCTCCTATAGGGATACTTGTATATGGAACTCTAAATCAAAGATGGTTTGTGCTAGCTGTTTGAAACTTGACACAATAAAACAGTTTTCAAGTTCTATCTCTATGGTTTGTTTGCTGTTGATGTAGCCCTAAGAAGAGACTGGCGAAAATCACTTTGATGGAAAGGGGTTGCCAAGCTTTCAAAAACTACGAGTTGCCTGAAATATCAGCAAACATTTTTTCACCCAATCTTGATGATTCTTTCAGGTAATGATCAGTACACCAAAACCACTTGGCTCAATCAAATTTCGTTCTTCCAGGTTAAACTGTTCGTTTGCAGTACCGTTTTCATTTTTAAGTTTCACTCTGTTTTCTCCTATAGGGATACGTGTATATGGAACTCTAAATCAAAGATGGTTTGTGCTAGCTGTTTGAAACTTGACACAATAAAGCAGTTTAAAAGTTTCTATCTCTATGGTTTGTTTGCTGTTGATGTAGCCCTAAGAAGAGACTGGCAAAAATCACTTTGATGGAAAGGGGTTGCCAAGCTTCCAAAAACTACGAGTTGCCTGAAATATCAGCAAACATTTTTTCACCCAATCTTGATGATTCTTTCAGTTAATGATTAGAACACCAAAAGCACTTGGCTCACCAAATTTCGTTCTTCTAGGTTAAACCGTTCGTTTGCAGTAACCGTTTTCATTTTTAGGTTTCACTCTGTTTTCTCCTATACGGATACATGTATTTGGAACTCTAAATCAAAGACGGTTTGTGCTAGCAATTTGAAACTTGACACAATAAAGCAGTTTCAAGTTCAATCTCTATGGTTTATTTGCTGGTTGATGTAGCCCTAAGCAGAGACTGGCGAAAATCACTTTGATGGAAAGGGGTTGCCAAGCTTCCTAAAACTACGAGTTGCCTGAAATATCAGCAAACATTTTTTCACCCAATCTTGATGATTCTTTCAGGTAATGATCAGTACACCAAAACCACTTGGCTCACCAAATTTCGTTCTTCTAGGTTAAAACCGTTCGTTTGCAGTAACCGTTTTCATTTTTAGGTTTCACTCTGTTTTCTCCTATAGGGATACATGTATTTGGAACTCTAAATCAAAGACGGTTTGTGCTAGCTCTTTGAAACTCGACACAATAGAGCAGTTTCAAGTTCTATCTCTATGGTTTGTTTGCTGTTGATGTAGCCCTAAGCAGAGACTGGCGAAAATCACTTTGATGGAAAGGGTTTGCCAAGCTTCCCAAAACTACAAGTTGCCTGAAATCTCAGCAAACATTTTTTCACCCAATCTTGATGATTCTTGCAAGTAATGATCAGTACACCAAAACCACTTGGCTCACCAAATTTCGTTCTTCTAGGTTAAACCGTTCGTTTGCAGTAACCGTTTTCATTTTTAGGTTTCACTCTGTTTCCTCCTATACGGATACATGTATTTGGAACTCTAAATCAAAGACGGTTTGTGCTAGCTCTTTGAAACTTGACACAATAGAGCAGTTTCAAGTTCTAACTCTATGGTTTGTTTGCTTTGATGTAGCCCTAAGCAGAGACTGGCGAAAATCACTTTGATTGAAAGGGGTTGCCAAGCTTCCAAAAACTACGATTTACCTGAAATATCAACAAACATTTTTCACCCAATCTTGATGATTCTTTCAGGTAATGATCAGTACACCAAAACCACTTGGCTCACCAAATTTCGTTCTTCTAGGTTATACCGTTCGTTTGCAGTAAACGTTTTCATTTTTAGGTTTCACTCTGTTTTCTCCTGTAGAAATACATGTATTTGGAACTGTAAATCAAAGACGGTTTGTGCTAGCTCTTTTGAAACTGACACAATAGAGCAGTTTCAAGTTCTATCTCTATGGTTTTGTTTGCTGTTGATGTAGCCCTAAACAGAGACTGGGGAAAATCACTTTGATGGAAAGGGGTAGCCAAGCTTCCCAAAAGTACGAATTGCCTGAAATCTCAGCAAACATTTTTTCACCCAATCTTGATGATTCTTTCAGGTAATAATCAGTACACCAAAACCACTTGGCTCACCAAATTTCGTTTTTCTAGGTTAAACCGTTAGTTTGCAGTAACCGTTTTCATTTTTAGGTTTCACTCTGTTTCCTTCTATACCTATACATGTATTTGGAACTCTAAATCAAAGACGGTTTGTGCTAGCTCTTTGAAACTTGACACAATAGAGCAGTTTTCAAGTTCTATCTCTATGGTTTGTTTGCTGTTGATGTAGCCCTAAGCAGAGACTGGCGAAAATCACTTTGATGGAAAGGGTTGCCAAGCTTTCAAAAACTACGAGTTGCCTGAAATATCAGCAAACATTTTTTCACCCAATCTTGATGATTCTTTCAGGTAATGATCAGTACACCAAAACCACTTGGCTCATCAAATTTCGTTCTTCCAGGTTAAACCGTTCGTTTGCAGTAACCGTTTTCATTTTTAGGTTTCACTCTGTTTTCTCCTATAGGGATACATGTTTATGGAACTCTAAATCAAAGACGGTTTGTGCTAGCTCTTTGAAACTTGACACAATAAAGCAGTTTCAAGTTCTATCTCTATGGTTTGTTTGCTGTTGATGTAGCCCTAAGCAGAGACTGGCAAAAATCACTTTGATGGAAAGGGGTTGCCAAGCTTCCGAAAACTATGAGTTGCCTGAAATATCAGCAAACATTTTTTCACCCAATCTTGATGATTCTTTCAGGTAATGATCAGAACACCAAAAGCACTTGGCTCACCAAATTTCGTTCTTTTAGGTTAACCGTTCGTTTGCAGTAACCGTTTTCATTTTTAGGTTTCACTCTGTTTTCTTCCTATAGGGATACAGTTTATGGAACTCTAAATCAAAGACGGTTTGTGCTAGCTCTTTGAAACTTGACACAATAAAGCAGTTTCAAGTTCTATCTCTATGGTTTGTTTGCTGTTGATGTAGCCCTAAGCAGAGACTGGCGAAAATCACTTTCATGGAAAGGGGTTGCCAAGCTTCCAAAAACTACGAGTTGCTGAAATATCAGCAAACATTTTTTCACCCAATCTTGATGATTCTTTCAGGTAATGATCAGTACACCAAAACCACTTGGCTCACCACATTTCCTTCTTCTAGGTTAAACCGTTCGTTTGCAGTAACCGTTTTCATTTTTAGGGTTCACTCTGTTTTCTCCTATAGGGATACATGTATTTGGAACTCTAAATCAAAGACGGTTTGTGCTAGCTCTTTGAAACTTGACACAATAAAACAGTTTCAAGTTCTATCTCTATGGTTTGTTTGCTGTTGATGTAGCCCTAAGCAGAGACTGGCGAAAATCACTTTGATGGAAAGGGGTTGCCAAGCTTCCAAAAACTACGAGTTGCCTGAAATATCAGCAAACATTTTTTCACCCAATCTTGATGATTCTTTCAGGTATTGATCAGTACACCAAAACCACTTGGCTCAACCACATTTCGTTCTTCTAGGTTAAACCGTTCGTTTGCAGTAACCGTTTTCATTTTTAGGTTTCACTCTGTTTCCTCCTATACGGATACATGTATTTGGAACTCTAAATCAAAGACGGTTTGTGCTAGCTCTTTGAAACTTGACACAATAGAGCAGTTTCAAGTTCTATCTCTATGGTTTGTTTGCTGTTGATGTAGCCCTAAGCAGAGACTGGCGAAAATCACTTTGATGGAAAGTGGTTGCCAGGCTTCCAAAAACTACGAGTTGCCTGAAATCTCAGCAAACATTTTTTCACCCAATCTTGATGATTCTTTCAGGTAATGATCAGTACACCAAAACCACTTGGCTCACCAAATTTCGTTCTTCCAGGTTAAACCGTTCATTTGCAGTAACCATTTTCATTTTCAGGTTTCACTCTGTTTTCTCCTATACAGATACATGTATTTGGAACTCTAAATCAAAGACGGTGTGTGCTAGCTCTTTGAAACTTGACACAATAGAGCAGTTTCAAGTTCTATCTCTATGATTTGTTTGCTGTTGATGTAGCCCTAATCAGAGCCTGGCGAAAATCACTTTGATGGAAAGGGGTTGCCAAGCTTCCCAAACATACGAGTTGCCTGAAATATCAGCAAACATTTTTTCACCCACTCTTGATGATTCTTGCAGGTAATGATCAGTACACCAAAGCCACTTGTCTCACTAAGTTTCGTTCTTCTAGGTTAAACCGCTCGTTTGCAGTAACCGTTTTCATTTTTAGGTTTCACTTTGTTTCCTCCTTTACGGATACATGTATTTGGAACTCTAAATCAAAGACGGTTTGTGCTAGCTCTTTGAAACTTGACACAATAGAGCAGTTTCAAGTTCTATGTCTATGGTTTGTTTGCTGTTGATGTAGCCCTAAGCAGAGACTGGCGAAAATCACTTTGATGGAAAGGGGTTGCCAGGCTTCCAAAAACTACGAGTTTCCTGAAATCTCAGCAAACATTTTTTCACCCAATCTTGATGATTCTTTCAGGTAATGATCAGTACACCAAAACCACTTGGCTCACCAAATTTCGTTCTTCTAGGTTAAACCGTTCGTTTGCAGTAACCGTTTTCATTTTTAGGTTTCACTCTGTTTCCTCTATATGGATACATGTATTTGGAACTCTAAATCAAAGACGGTTTGTGGTAGCTCTTTGAAACTTGACACAATAGAACAGTTTCAAGTTCTAACTCTATGGTTTGTTTGCTGTTGATGTAGCCCTAAGCAGAGACTGGCGAAAATCACTTTGATGAAAAGGGGTTGCCAAGCTTCCAAAAACTACGAGTTGCCTGAAATATCAGCAACATTTTTACACCCAAATCTTGATGATTCTTTCAGGTAATGATCAGTACACCAAAACCACTTGGCTCACCAAAATTTCGTTCTTCCAGGTTAAACGTTCATTTGCAGTAACCATTTTCATTTTCAGGTTTCACTCTGTTTTCTCCTATACAGATACATGTATTTTGGAACTCTAAATCAAAGACGGTTTGTGCTAGCTCTTTGAAACTTGACACAATAGAGCAGTTTCAAGTTCTATCTCTATGATTTGTTTGCTGTTGATGTAGCCCTAAGCAGAGCCTGGCGAAAATCCTTTGATGGAAAGGGGTTGCCAAGCTTCCCAAACATACGAGTTGCCTGAAATATCAGCAAACATTTTTCACCCACTCTTGATGATTCTTGCAGGTAATGATCAGTACACCAAAGCCACTTGGCTCACCAAGTTTCGTTCTTCTAGGTTAAACCGCTCGTTTGCAGTAACCGTTTTCATTTTTAGGTTTCACTTTGTTTCCTCCTTTACGGATACATGTATTTGGAACTCTAAATCAAAGACGGTTTGTGCTAGCTCTTTGAAACTTGACACAATAGAGCAGTTTCAAGTTCTATGTCTATGGTTTGTTTGCTGTTGATGTAGCCCTAAGCATAGACTGGCAAAAATCACTTTGATGGAAAGGGGTTGCCAAGCTTCCAAAAACTACGAGTTGCCTGAAATATCAGCAAACATTTTTTCACCCAATCTTGATGATTCTTGCAGGTAATGATCAGTACACTAAAACCACTTGGCTCACCAAATTTCGTTCTTCTAGATTAAACCGTTCGTTTGCAGTAACCGTTTTCATTTTTAGGTTTCACTCTGTTTCCTCCTATATGGATACATGTATTTGGAACTCTAAATCAAAGACGATTTGTCCTAGCTCTTTGAAAATTGACACAATAGAGCAGTTTCAAGTTCGATCTCTATGTTTTGTTTGCTGTTGATGTCGCCCTAAGCAGAGACTGGCGAAAATGACTTTGATGGAAAGGGGTTGCCAAGCTTCCCAAAACTACGAGTTGCCTGAAATATAAACAAACATTTTTTCACCCAATCTTGATGATTCTTTCAAGTAATGATCAGTACACCAAAACCACTTGACTCACCAAATTTCGTTCTTCTAGGTTAAACGTTCGTTTGCGGTAACCGTTTTCATTTTTAGGTTTCACTCTGTTTTCTCCTATACGAATACATGTATTTGGAACTCTAAATCAAAGACGGTTTGTGTTAGCTCTTTGAAACTTGACACAGTAGAGCAGTTTCAAGTTCTATCTCTATGGTTTGTTTGCTGTTGATTTAGTCTTAAGCAGAGACTGGCGAAAATCACTTTGATGGAAAGGGGTTTCCAAGCTTCCAAAAACTACGAGTTGCCTGAAATATCAGCAAACGTTTTTTCACGCAATCTTGATGATTCTTGCAGGTAATGATCAGTACACCAAAACCACTTGGCTCACCAAATTTCGTTCTTCTAGGTTAAACTGTTCGTTTGCAGTAACTGTTTTCATTTTTAGGTTTCACTCTGTTTTCTCCTATACGGATACATGTATTTGGAACTCTAAATCAAAGACGGTTTGTGCTAGCTCTTTGAAACTTGACACAATAGAGCAGTTTCAAGTTCTATCTCTATGGTTTGTTTGCTGTTGATGTAGCTCTAAGCAGAGACTGGCGAAAATCACTTTAATGGAAAGGGGTTGCCAAGCTTTTCAAAACTACGAGTTGCCTGAAATATCAGCAAACATTTTTTCACCCAATCTTGATGATTCTTGCAGGTAATGATCAGTACACCAAAACCACTTGGCTAACCAAATTTCTTTCTTCTAAATTAAACCGTTCGTTTGCAGTAACCGTTTTTATTTTTAGGTTTCACTCTGTTTTCTCCTATACGGATACATGTATTTGGAACTCTAAATCAAATACGGTTTGTCCTAGCTCTTTGAAACTTGACACAATAGAGCAGTTTCAAGTTCGATCTCTATTGTTTGTTTGCTGTTGATGTAGCCCTAAGCAGAGACTGGGGAAAATCACTTTGATGGAAAGGGGTTGCCAAGCTTCCGAAAACTATGAGTTGCCTGAAATATCAGCAAACATTTTTTAACCCAATCTTGATGATTCTTGCAGGTAATGATCAGTACACCAAAACCACTTGGCTCACCAAATTTCGTTCTTCTAGGTTAAACCATTCGTTTGCAGTAACCGTTTTCATTTTTAGGTTTCACTCTGTTTCCTCCTATACTGATACATGTATTTGGAACTCTAAATCAAAGACGGTTTGTCCTAGCTCTTTGAAAATTGACACAGTAGAGCAGTTTCGAGTTCTATCTCTATGGTTTGTTTGCTGTTGATGTAGCCCTAAGCAGAGACTGGCGAAAATCACTTTGATGGAAAGGGATTTCCAAGCTTCCAAAAACTAAGAGTTGCCTGAAATATCAGGAAACATTTTTTCACCCAATCTTGATGATTCTTTCAGTTAACGATCAGTACACCAAAACCACTTGGCTCACCAAATTTCGTTCTTCTAGGTTAAACAGTTCGTTTGCAGTAACTTTATCATTTTTAGATTTCACTCTGTTTTTTCCTATATGGATACATGTATTTGAAACTGTAAATCAAAGACGGTTTGTGCTAGCTCTTTGAAACTTGACACAATCGAGCAGTTTCAAGTTCTCTCTCTATGGTTTGTTTGCTGTTTATGTAGCTCTAAGCAGAGACTGGCTAAAATCACTTTGATGGAAAGGGGTTGCCAAGCTTCCAAAAACTACGAGTTGCCTGAAATATCAACAAACATTTTTTCACCCAATCTTGATGATTCTTTCAGGTAATTATCAGTACACCAAAACCACTTGGCTCACCAAATTTCGTTCTTCCAGATTAAACCATTCGTTTGCAGTAACCGTTTTCATTTTTAGGTTTCACTCTGTTTTCTCCTATACAGATACATGTATTTGGAACTCTAAATCAAAGACGGTTTGTGCTAGCTCTTTGAAACTTGACACAATAGAGCAGTTTCAAGTTCTATCTCTATGATTTGTTTGCTGTTGATGTAGCCCTAAGCAGAGTTTGGCCAAAATCACTTTGATGGAAAGGGGTTGCCAAGCTTCCCAAACCTACGAGTTGCCTGAAATATCAGCAAACATTTTTTCACCCAATCTTGATGATTCTTGCAGGTAATGATCAGTACACAAAAACCACTTGGCTCACCAAATTTTGTTCTTCTAGGTTAAACCGTTCGTTTGCAGTAACCGTTTCCATTTTAGGTTTCACTCTGTTTTCTCCTATACAGATACATGTATTTGGAACTCTAAATCAAAGAGGGTTTGTGCTAGCTCTTTGAATCTTGACTCAATAGAGCAGTTTCAAGTTCTATCTCTATGGTTTGTTTGCTGTTGATGTAGCCCTAAGCAGAGACTGGCGAAAATCACTTTGATGGAAAGGGGTTGCCAAGCTTCCAAAAACTACGAGTTGCCTGAAATATCAGCAAACATTTTTTCACCCAATCTTGATGATTCTTTCAGGTAATGATCAGTACACCAAAACCACTTGGCTCACCAAATTTCGTTCTTCCAGGTTAAACCGTTCGTTTGCAGTAACCGTTTTCAATTTTAGGTTTCACTCTGTTTCCTCCTATATGGATACATGTATTTGGAACTCTAAATCAAAGACGGTTGTGCTAGCTCTTTGAAACTTGACACAATAGAGCACTTTAAAGTTTGATCTCTATGGTTTGTTTGCTGTTGATGTAGCCCTAAGCAGAGACTGGCGAAAATCACTTTGATGGAAAGGGGTTGCCAGGCTTCCAAAAACTAAGAGTTGCCTGAAATATCAGCAAACATTTTTTCACCCAATCTTGATGATTCTTTCAGGTAATGATCAGTACACCAAAACCACTTGGCTCACCAAATTTCGTTCTTCTAAGTTAAACCGTTCGTTTGCAGTAACCGTTTTTATTTTTAGGTTTCACTCTGTTTTCTCCTATACAGATACATGTATTTGGAACTATAAATCAAAGATGGTTTCTGCTAGCTCATTGAAACTTGACACAATAGAGCAGTTTCAAGTTCTATCTCTATGGTTTGTTTGCTGTTGATGTAGCCCTAAGGAGAGACTGGCGAAAATCACTTTGATGGAAAGGGGTTGCCAAGCTTCCCAAAACTATGAGTTGCCTGAAATATCAGCAAAAATTTTTTCACCAATCTTGATGATTCTTTCAGGTAATGATTAGTACACCAAAAGCACTTGGCTCACCAAATTTCGTTCTTCTAGGTTAAAACGTTCGTTTGCAGTAACCGTTTTCATTTTTAGGTTTCACTCTGTTTTCTCCTATACGGATACATGTATTTGGAACTCTATTTCAAAGACGGTTTGTGCTAGCTCTGTGAAACTTGACACAATAAAGCAGTTTCAAGTTCTATCTCTATGGTTTGTTTGCTGTTGATGTAGCCCTAAGCAGAGACTGGCGAAAAATCACTTTGATGGAAAGGGTTTGCCAAGCTTCCCAAACCTACAAGTTGCCTGAAATCTCAGCAAACATTTTTTCACCCAATCTTGATGATTCTTGCAAGTAATGATCAGTACACCAAAACCACTTGGCTCACCAAATTTCGTTCTTCTAGGTTAAACCGTTCGTTTGCAGTAACCGTTTTCATTTTTAGGTTTCACTCTGTTTCCTCCTATACGGATACATGTATTTTGGAACTCTAAATCAAAGACGGTTTGTGCTAGCTCTTTGAAACTTGACACAATAGAGCAGTTTCAAGTTCTAACTCTATGGTTTGTTTGCTGTTGATGTAGCCCTAAGCAGAGACTGGCGAAAATCACTTTGATGGAAAGGGGTTGCCAGGCTTCCAAAAACTAAGAGTTGCCTGAAATATCAGCAAACATTTTTTTCACCCAATCTTGATGATTCTTTCAGGTAATGATCAGTACACCAAAACCACTTGGCTCACCAAATTTCGTTCTTCTAGGTTAAACCGTTCGTTTGCAGTAACCGTTTTCATTTTTAGGTTTCACTCTGTTTCCTCCTATACGGATACATGTATTTGGAACTCTAAATCAAAGACGGTTTGGGATAGCTCTTTGAAACTTGACACAATAGAGCAGTTTCAAGTTCTATCTCTATGGTTTGTTTGCTGTTGATGTAGCCCTAAGCAGAGACTGGCGAAAATTCCTTTGATGGAAAGGGTTGCAAGCTTCCAAAAACTACGAGTTGCCTGAAATCTCAGCAAACATTTTTTCACCCAATCTTGATGATTCTTGCAGGTAATGATCAGTACACCAAAACCACTTGGCTCCCCAAATTTCGTTCTTCTAGGTTCAACCGTTCGTTTGCAGTAACCGTTTCCATTTTTAGGTTTCACTCTGTTTCTCCTATACGGATACATGTATTTGGGAACTCTAAATCAAAGATGGTTTGTGCTAGCTCTTTGAAACTTGACACAATAGAGCAGTTTCAAGTTCTATCTCTATGGTTTGTTTGCTGTTGATGTAGCCCTAAACAGAGACTGGCGAAATCACTTTGATGGAAAGGGGTTGCCAATCTTCCCAAAACTACGAGTTGCCTGAAATATCAGCAAACATTTTTTCACCCAATCTTGATGATTCTTTCAGGTAATGATCAGTACACCAAAACCACTTGGCTCATCAAATTTCGTTCTTCCAGGTTAAACCGTTCGTTTGCAGTAACCGTTTTCATTTTTAGGTTTCACTCTGTTTTCTCCTATAGGGATACGTGTATATGGAACTCTAAATCAAAGACGGTTTGTGCTAGCTGTTTGAAACTTGACACAATAAAGCAGTTTCAAGTTCTATCTCTATGGTTTGTTTGCTGTTGATGTAGCCCTAAGAAGAGACTGGCGAAAATCACTTTGATGGAAAGGGGTTGCCAAGCTTTCAAAAACTACGAGTTGCCTGAAATATCAGCAAACATTTTTTCACCCAATCTTGATGATTCTTTCAGGTAATGATCAGTACACCAAAACCACTTGGCTCATCAAATTTCGTTCTTCCAGGTTAAACCGTTCGTTTGCAGTAACCGTTTTCATTTTTAGGTTTCACTCTGTTTCCTCCTATACGGATACATGTATTTGGAACTCTAAATCAAAGACGGTTTGTGCTAGCTCTTTGAAACTTGACACAATAGAGCAGTTTCAAGTTCTATCTCTATGGTTTGTTTGCTGTTGATGTAGCCTTAAGCAGAGACTGGCGAAAATCACTTTGATGGAAAGGGGTTGCCAGGCTTCCAAAAACTACGAGTTGCCTGAAATATCAGCAAACATTTTTTCACCCAATCTTGATGATTCTTTCAGGTAATGATCAGTACACCAAAACCACTTGGCTCACCAAATTTCGTTCTTCTAGATTAAACCGTTCGTTTGCAGTAACCGTTTTCATTTTTAGTTTTCACTCTGTTTCCTCCTATACGGATACATGTATTTGGAACTCTAAATCAAAGACGGTTTGGGATAGCTCTTTGAAACTTGACACAATAGAGCAGTTTAAGTTCTATCTCTATGGTTTGTTTGCTGTTGATGTACCCCTAAGCAGAAACTGGCGAAAATTCCTTTGATGGAAAGGGGTGCAAGCTTCCAAAAACTACGAGTTGCCTGAAATCTCAGCAAACATTTTTTCACCCAATCTTGATGATTCTTGCAAGTAATGATCAGTACACCAAAACCACTTGGCTCCCCAAATTTCGTTCTTCTAGGTTCAACCGTTCGTTTGCAGTAACCGTTTCCATTTTTAGGTTTCACTCTGTTTTCTCCTATACGGATACATGTATTTGGAACTCTAAATCAAAGATGGTTTTGTGCTAGCTCTTTGAAACTTGACACAATAGAACAGTTTCAAGTTCTATCTCTATGGTTTGTTTGCTGTTGATGTAGCCCTAAGAAGAGACTGGCGAAAATCACTTTGATGGAAAGGGGTTGCCAAGCTTTCAAAACTACGAGTTGCCTGAAATATCAGCAAACATTTTTCACCCAATCTTGATGATTCTTTCAGGTAATGATCAGTACACCAAAACCACTTGGCTCATCAAATTTCGTTCTTCCAGGTTAAACCGTTCGTTTGCAGTAACCGTTTTCATTTTTAAGTTTCACTCTGTTTTCTCCTATAGGGATACGTGTATATGGAACTCTAAATCAAAGACGGTTTGTGCTAGCTGTTTGAAACTTGACACAATAAAGCAGTTTCAAGTTCTATCTCTATGGTTTGTTTGCTGTTGATGTAGCCCTAAGAAGAGACTGGCAAAAATCACTTTGATGGAAAGGGGTTGCCAAGCTTCCAAAAACTACGAGTTGCCTGAAATATCAGCAAACATTTTTTCACCCAATCTTGATGATTCTTTCAGGTAATGATCAGTACAACAAAACCACTTGGCTCATCAAATTTCGTTCTTCCAGGTTAAACCGTTCGTTTGCAGTAACCGTTTTCATTTTTAGGTTTCACTCTGTTTTCTCCTATAGGGATACGTGTATATGGAACTCTAAATCAAAGACGGTTTGTGCTAGCTGTTTGAAACTTGACACAATAAAGCAGTTTCAAGTTCTATCTCTATGGTTTGTTTGCTGTTGATGTAGCCCTAAGAAGAGACTGGCGAAAATCACTTTGATGGAAAGGGGTTGCCAAGCTTTCAAAACTACGAGTTGCCTGAAATATCAGCAAACATTTTTTCACCCAATCTTGATGATTCTTTCAGTTAATGATCAGAACACCAAAACACTTGGCTCACCAAATTTCGTTCTTCTAGGTTAAACCGTTCGTTTGCAGTAACCGTTTTCATTTTTAGGTTTCACTCTGTTTTCTCCTATACGGATACATGTATTTGGAACTCTAAATCAAAGACGGTTTGTGCTAGCAATTTGAAAATTGACACAATAAAGCAGTTTCAAGTTCAATATCTATGGTTTATTTGCTGTTGATGTAGCCCTAAGGAGAGACTGGCGAAAATCACTTTGATGGAAAGGGGTTGCCAAGCTTCCTAAAACTACGAGTTGCCTGAAATATCAGCAAACATTTTTTCACCCAATCTTGATGATTCTTTCAGGTAATGATCAGTACACCAAAACCACTTGGCTCACCAAATTTCGTTCTTCTAGGTTAAACCGTTCGTTTGCAGTAACCGTTTTCATTTTTAGGTTTCACTCTGTTTTCTCCTATAGGGATACATGTATTTGGAACTCTAAATCAAAGACGGTTTGTGCTAGCTCTTTGAAACTCGACACAATAGAGCAGTTTCAAGTTCTATCTCTATGGTTTGTTTGCTGTTGATGTAGCCCTAAGCAGAGACTGGCGAAAATCACTTTGATGGAAAGGGTTTGCCAAGCTTCCCAAAACTACAAGTTGCCTGAAATCTCAGCAAACATTTTTTCACCCAATCTTGATGATTCTTGCAAGTAATGATCAGTACACCAAAACCACTTGGCTCACCAAATTTCGTTCTTCTAGGTTAAACCGTTCGTTTGCAGTAACCGTTTTCATTTTTAGGTTTCACTCTGTTTCCTCCTATACGGATACATGTATTTGGAACTCTAAATCAAAGACGGTTTGTGCTAGCTCTTTGAAACTTGACACAATAGAGCAGTTTCAAGTTCTAACTCTATGGTTTGTTTGCTGTTGATGTAGCCCTAAGCAGAGACTGGCGAAAATCACTTTGATGGAAAGGGGTTGCCAAGCTTCCAAAAAACTACGAGTTGCCTGAAATATCAACAAACATTTTTTCACCCAATCTTGATGATTATTTCATGTAATGATGAGTACACCAAAACCACTTGGCTCACCAAATTTCGTTCTTCTAGGTTAAACCGTTCGTTTGCGGTAACCGTTTTCATTTTTAGGTTTCACTCTGTTTTCTCCTATACGGATACATGTATTTGGAACTCTAAATCAAAGACGGTTTTGTGCTAGCTCTTTGAAACTTGACACAGTAAAGCAGTTTCAAGTTCTATCTCTATGGTTTGTTTGCTGTTGATGTAGCCCTAAGCAGAGACTGGCGAAAATGACTTTGATGGAAAGGGGTTGCCAAGCTTCCAAAAACTATGAGTTGCCTGAAATATCAGCAAACATTTTTTCACCCAATCTTGATGATTCTTTCAGGTAATGATCAGTACACCAAAACCACTTGGCTCACCAAATTTCGTTCTTCCAGGTTAAACCGTTCGTTTGCAGTAACCGTTTTCATTTTTAGGTTTCACTCTGTTTTCTCCTACAGGGATACATGTATTTGGAACTCTAAATCAAAGACGGTTTGTGCTAGCTCTTTGAAACTTGACACAAGAGAGCAGTTTCAAGTTCTATCTCTATGGTTTGTTTGCTGTTGATGTAGCCCTAAGCACAGACTGGCGAAAATCACTTTGATGGAAAGGGGGTTGCCAAGCTTCCAAAAACTACGAGTTGCCTGAAATATCAGCAAACATTTTTTCACCCAATCTTGATGATTCTTTCAGGTAATGATCAGTACACCAAACCACTTGGCTCACCAAATTTCGTTCTTACAGGTTAAACCGTTCGTTTGCAGTAACCATTTTCATTTTCAGGTTTCACTCTGTTTTCTCCTATACGGATACATGTATTTGGAACTCTAAATCAAAGACGGTTTGTGCTAGCTCTTTGAAACTTCACACAATAGAGCAGTTTCAAGTTCTATCTCTATGGTTTGTTTGCTGTTGATGTAGCCCTAAGCAGAGACTGGCGAAAATCACATTGATGGAAAGAAGTTGCCAAGTTTCCAAAAACTACGAGTTGCCTGAAATATCAGCAAACATTTTCTCATTCAATCTTAATGATTCTTTCTGGTAATGATCAGTACACCAAAACCACTTGGCTCAGCAAATTTCGTTTTTCTAGGTTAAACCGTTCCTTTGCAGTAACCGTTTTCATTTTTAGGTTTCACTCTGTTTCCTCCTATACGGATACATGTATTTGGAACTCTAAATCAAAGACGGTTTCTGCTAGCTCCTTGAAACTTGACACAATAGAACAGTTTCAAGTTCTATCTCTATGGTTTGTTTGCCGTTGATGTAGCCCTAAGCAGAGACTGGCGAAAATCACTTTGATGGAAAGGGGTTGCCAAGCTTCCAAAAACTACGAGTTGCCTGAAATATCAACAAACATTTTTTCACCCAATCTTGATGATTCTTTCAGGTAATGATCAGTACACCAAAACCACTTGGCTCACCAAATTTCGTTTTTCTAGGTTAAACCATTCGTTTGCAGTAACCGTTTTCATTTTTAGGTTTCACTCTGTTTTCTCCTATACAGATACATGTATTTGGAACTCTAAATCAAAGACGGTTTGTGCTAGCTCTTTGAAACTTGACACAATAGAGCAGTTTCAAGTTCTATCTCTATGGTTTGTTTGCTGTTGATGTAGCCCTAAGCAGAGACTGGCGAAAATCACTTTGATGGAAATGGGTTGCCAAGCTTCCAAAAACTACGAGTTTCCTTAAATATCAGCAAACATTTTTTCACCCAATCTTCATGATTCTTGCAGGTAATGATCAGTACACCAAAACCACTTGGCTCACCAAATTTCGTTCTTCTAGGTTAAACCGTTTGTTTGCAGTAACCGTTTTCATTTTTAGGTTTCACTCTGTTTTCTCCTATAAGGATACATGTATTTTGAACTCTAAATCAAAGACGGTTTGTGCTAGCTCTTTGAAACTTGACACAATAGAGCAGTTTCAAGTTCGATCTCTATGGTTTGTTTGCTGTTGATGTAGCCCTAAGCAGAGACTGGCGAAAATCACTTTGATGGAAAGGGGTTGCCAAGATTCCAAAAACTACGAGTTGCCTGAAATATCAGCAAACATTTTTTCACCCAATCTTGATGATTCTTTCAGGTAATAATCAGTACACCAAAACCACTTGGCTCACCAAATTTCGTTCTTCTAGGTTATACCGTTCGTTTGCAGTAAACGTTTTCATTTTTAGGTTTCACTCTGTTTTCTCCTGTAGAAATACATGTATTTGGAACTGTAAATCAAAGACGGTTTGTGCTAGCTCTTTGAAACTTGACACAATAGAGCAGTTTCAAGTTCTATCTCTATGGTTTGTTTGCTGTTGATGTAGCCCTAAACAGAGACTGGGGAAAATCACTTTGATGGAAAGGGGTAGCCAAGCTTCCCAAAAGTACGAATTGCCTGAAATCTCAGCAAACATTTTTTCACCCAATCTTGATGATTCTTTCAGGTAATAATCAGTACACCAAAACCACTTGGCTCACCAAATTTCGTTTTTCTAGGTTAAACAGTTCGTTTGCAGTAACCGTTTTCATTTTTAGGTTTCACTCTGTTTCCTTCTATACGGATACATGTATTTGGAACTCTAAATCAAAGACGGTTTGTGCTAGCTCTTTGAAACTTGACACAATAGAGCAGTTTCAAGTTCTATCTCTATGGTTTGTTTGCTGTTGATGTAGCCCGAAGCAGAGACTGGCGAAAATCACTTTGATGGAAAGGGGTTCCAAGCTTCCCAAAACTACGAGTTGCCTGAAATCTCAGCAAACATTTTTTCACCCAATCTTGATGATTCTTGCAGGTAATGATCAGTACACCAAAACCACTTGGCTCACCAAATTTCGTTCTTCTAGGTTAAACCTTTCGTTTGCAGTAACCGTTTTCATTTTTAGGTTTCACTCTGTTTTCTCCTATACAGATACATGTATTTGGAACTCTAAATCAAAGACGGTTTGTGCTAGCTCTTTGAAACTTGACACAATAGAGCAGTTTCAAGTTCTATCTCTATGGTTTGTTTGCTGTTGATGTAGCCCTAAGCAGAGACTGGCGAAAATCACTTTGATGGAAAGGGGTTGCCAAGCTTTCAAAAACTACGAGTTGCCTGAAATATCAGCAAACATTTTTTCACCCAATCTTGATGATTCTTTCAGGTAATGATCAGTACACCAAAACCACTTGGCTCATCAAATTTCGTTCTTCCAGGTTAAACCGTTCGTTTGCAGTAACCGTTTTCATTTTTAGGTTTCACTCTGTTTTCTCCTATAGGGATACATGTTTATGGAACTCTAAATCAAAGACGGTTTGTGCTAGCTCTTTGAAACTTGACACAATAAAGCAGTTTCAAGTTCTATCTCTATGGTTTGTTTGCTGTTGATGTAGCCCTAAGCAGAGACTGGCAAAAATCACTTTGATGGAAAGGGGTTGCCAAGCTTCCAAAAACTATGAGTTGCCTGAAATATCAGCAAACATTTTTTCACCCAATCTTGATGATTCTTTCAGGTAATGATCAGAACACCAAAAGCACTTGGCTCACCAAATTTCGTTCTTCTAGGTTAAACCGTTCGTTTGCGGTAACCGTTTTTATTTTTAGGTTTCACTCTTTTTTCTCCTATAGGGATACATGTATTTTGAACTCTAAATCAAAGACGGTTTGTGCTAGCTCTGTGAAACTTGACACAATAGAGCAGTTTCAAGTTCTATCTCTATGGTTTGTTTGCTGTTGATGTAGCCCTAAGCAGAGACTGGCGAAAATCACTTTCATGGAAAGGGGTTGCCAAGCTTCCAAAAACTACGAGTTGCCTGAAATATCAGCAAACATTTTTTCACCCAATCTTGATGATTCTTTCAGGTAATGATCAGTACACCAAAACCACTTGGCTCACCACATTTCGTTCTTCTAGGTTAAACCGTTCGTTTGCAGTAACCGTTTTCATTTTTAGGTTTCACTCTGTTTTCTCCTATAGGGATACATGTATTTGGAACTCTAAATCAAAGACGGTTTGTGCTAGCTCTTTGAAACTTGACACAATAAAACAGTTTCAAGTTCTATCTCTATGGTTTGTTTGCTGTTGATGTAGCCCTAAGCAGAGACTGGCGAAAATCACTTTGATGGAAAGGGGTTGCCAAGCTTCCAAAAACTACGAGTTGCCTGAAATATCAGCAAACATTTTTTCACCCAATCTTGATGATTCTTTCAGGTAATGATCAGTACACCAAAACCACTTGGCTCACCAAATTTCGTTCTTCCAGGTTAAACCGTTCGTTTGCAGTAACCGTTTTCATTTTTAGGTTTCACTCTGTTTCCTCCTATACGGATACATGTATTTGGAACTCTAAATCAAAGACGGTTTGTGCTAGCTCTTTGAAACTTGACACAATATTGCAGTTTCAAGTTCTATCTCTATGGTTTGTTTGCTGTTGATGTAGCCCTAAGCAGAGACTGGCGAAAATCACTTTGATGGAAAGGGGTTGCCAGGCTTCCAAAAACTACGAGTTGCCTGAAATCTCAGCAAACATTTTTTCACCCAATCTTGATGATTCTTTCAGGTAATGATCAGTACACCAAAACCACTTGGCTCACCAAATTTCGTTCTTCTAGGTTAAACCGTTCGTTTGCAGTAACCGTTTTCATTTTTAGGTTTCACTCTGTTTCCCCCTATATGGATACATGTATTTGGAACTCTAAATCAAAGACGGTTTGTGGTAGCTCTTTGAAACTTGACACAATAGAACAGTTTCAAGTTCTTACTCTATGGTTTGTTTGCTGTTGATGTAGCCCTAAGCAGAGACTGGCGAAAATCACTTTGATGAAAAGGGGTTGCCAAGCTTCCAAAAACTACGAGTTGCCTGAAATATCACCAACATTTTTACACCCAATCTTGATGATTCTTTCAGGTAATGATCAGTACACCAAAACCACTTGGCTCAAAAAAATTTAGTTCTTCTAGGTTAAACCGTTCGTTTGTAGTAACCGTTTTCATTTTTAGGTTTCACTCTGTTTTCTTCTATACGGATACATGTATTTGGAACTCTAAATCAAAGACGGTTTGTGCTAGCTCTTTGAAACTTGACACAATAGAGCAGTTTCAAGTTCTATCTCTATGGTTTGTTTGCTGTTGATGTAGCCCTAAGCAGAGACTGGCGAAAATCACTTTGATGGAAAGGGGTTGCCAAGCTTCCAAAAACTACGAGTTGCCTGAAATATCAACAAACATTTTTTCACCCAATCTTGATGATTATTTCATGTAATGATCAGTACACCAAAACCACTTGGCTCACCAAATTTCGTTCTTCCAGATTAAACCGTTCGTTTGCAGTAACCGTTTTCATTTTTAGGTTTCACTCTGTTTTCTCCTACAGGGATACATGTATTTGGAACTCTAAATCAAAGACGGTTTGTGCTAGCTCTTTGAAACTTGACACAAGAGAGCAGTTTCAAGTTCTATCTCTATGGTTTGTTTGCTGTTGATGTAACCCTAAGCAGAGACTGGCGAAAATCACTTTGATGGAAAGGGGTTGCCAAGCTTCCAAAAACTACGAGTTGCCTGAAATATCAGCAAACATTTTTTCACCCAATCTTGATGATTCTTTCAGGTAATGATCAGTACACCAAAACCACTTGGCTCACCAAATTTCGTTCTTCCAGGTTAAACCGTTCATTTGCAGTAACCATTTACATTTTCAGGTTTCACTCTGTTTTCTCCTATACAGATACATGTATTTGGAACTCTAAATCAAAGACGGTTTGTGCTAGCTCTTTGAAACTTGACACAATAGAGCAGTTTCAAGTTCTATCTCTATGATTTGTTTGCTGTTGATGTAGCCCTAAGCAGAGCCTGGCGAAAATCACTTTGATGGAAAGGGGTTGCCAAGCTTCCCAAACATACGAGTTGCCTGAAATATCAGCAAACATTTTTTCACCCACTCTTGATGATTCTTGCAGGTAATGATCAGTAAACCAAAGCCACTTGGCTCACCAAGTTTCGTTCTTCTAGGTTAAACCGCTCGTTTGCAGTAACCGTTTTCATTTTTAGGTTTCACTTTGTTTCCTCCTTTACGGATACATGTATTTGGAACTCTAAATCAAAGACGGTTTGTGCTAGCTCTTTGAAACTTGACACAATAGAGCAGTTTCAAGTTCGATCTCTATGTTTTGTTTGCTGTTGATGTCGCCCTAAGCAGAGACTGGCGAAAATGACTTTGATGGAAAGGGGTTGCCAAGCTTCCCAAAACTACGAGTTGCCTGAAATATCAACAAACATTTTTTTCACCCAATCTTGATGATTCTTTCAAGTAATGATCAGTACACCAAAACCACTTGGCTCACCAAATTTCGTTCTTCTAGGTTAAACCGTTCGTTTGCGGTAACCGTTTTCATTTTTAGGTTTCACTCTGTTTTCTCCTATACGAATACATGTATTTGGAACTCTAAATCAAAGACGGTTTGTGTTAGCTCTTTGAAACTTGACACAGTAGAGCAGTTTCAAGTTCTATCTCTATGGTTTGTTTGCTGTTGATTTAGTCTTAAGCAGAGACTGGCGAAAATCACTTTGATGGAAAGGGGTTTCCAAGCTCCCAAAAACTACGAGTTGCCTGAAATATCAGCAAACGTTTTTTCACCCAATCTTGATGATTCTTGCAGGTAATGATCAGTACACCAAAACCACTTTGCTCACCAAATTTCGATCTTCTAGGTTAAACTGTTCGTTTGCAGTAACTGTTTTCATTTTTAGGTTTCACTCTGTTTTCTCCTATACGGATACATGTATTTGGAACTCTAAATCAAAGACGGTTTGTGCTAGCTCTTTGAAACTTGACACAATAGAGCAGTTTCAAGTTCTATCTCTATGGTTTGTTTGCTGTTGATGTAGCTCTAAGCAGAGACTGGCGAAAATCACTTTGATGGAAAGGGGTTGCCAAGCTTTTCAAAACTACGAGTTGCCTGAAATATCAGCAAACATTTTTTCACCCAATCTTGATGATTCTTGCAGGTAATGATCAGTACACCAAAACCACTTGGCTAACAAAATTTCTTTCTTCTAAATTAAACCGTTCGTTTGCAGTAACCGTTTTTATTTTTAGGTTTCACTCTGTTTTCTCCTATACGGATACATGTATTTGGAACTCTAAATCAAATACGGTTTGTCCTAGCTCTTTGAAACTTGACACAATAGAGCAGTTTCAAGTTCGATCTCTATTGTTTGTTTGCTGTTGATGTAGCCCTAAGCAGAGACTGGGGAAAATCACTTTGATGGAAAGGGGTTGCCAAGCTTCCGAAAACTATGAGTTGCCTGAAATATCAGCAAACATTTTTTAACCCAATCTTGATGATTCTTGCAGGTAATGATCAGTACACCAAAACCACTTGGCTCACCAAATTTCGTTCTTCTAGGTTAAACCATTCGTTTGCAGTAACCGTTTTCATTTTTAGGTTTCACTCTGATTCCTCCTATACTGATACATGTATTTGGAACTCTAAATCAAAGACGGTTTGTCCTAGCTCTTTGAAAATTGACACAGTAGAGCAGTTTCGAGTTCTATCTCTATGGTTTGTTTGCTGTTGATGTAGCCCTAAGCAGAGACTGGCGAAAATCACTTTGATGGAAAGGGATTTCCAAGCTTCCAAAAACTACGAGTTGCCTGAAATATCAGGAAACATTTTTTCACCCAATCTTGATGATTCTTTCAGTTAACGATCAGTACACCAAAACCACTTGGCTCACCAAATTTCGTTCTTCTAGGTTAAACTGTTCGTTTGCAGTAACTTTATCATTTTTAGATTTCACTCTGTTTTTTCCTATATGGATACATGTATTTGAAACTGTAAATCAAAGACGGTTTGTGCTAGCTCTTTGAAACTTGACACAATCGAGCAGTTTCAAGTTCTCTCTCTATGGTTTGTTTGCTGTTTATGTAGCTCTATGCAGAGACTGGCGAAAATCACTTTGATGGAAAGGGGTTGCCAAGCTTCCCAAAACCACGAGTTGCCTGAAATACCAGCAAACATTTTTTCACCCAATCTTGATGATTCTTGCAGGTAATGATCAGTACACCAAAACCACTTGGCTCACCAAATTTCGTTCTTCCAGGTTAAACCTTTCGTTTGCAGTAACCGTTTTCATTTTTAGGTTTCACTCTGTTTCCTCCTATACGGATACATGTATTTGGAACTCTAAATCAAAGACGGTTTGTCCTAGCTCTTTGAAAATTGACACAGTAGAGCAGTTTCAAGTTCTATCTCTATGGTTTGTTTGCTGTTGATGTAGCCCTAAGCAGAGACTGGCGAAAATCACTTTGATGGAAATGGATTTCCAAGCTTCCAAAAACTACGAGTTGCCTGAAATATCAGGAAACATTTTTTTACCCAATCTTGATGATTCTTTCAGTTAACGATCAGTACACCAAAACCACTTGGCTCACCAAATTTCGTTCTTCTAGGTTAAACTGTTCGTTTGCAGTAACTGTTATCATTTTTAGATTTCACTCTGTTTTTTCCTATACGGATACATGTATTTGAAACTGTAAATCAAAGACGGTTTGTGCTAGCTCTTTGAAACTTGACACAATCGAGCAGTTTCAAGTTCTCTCTCTATGGTTTGTTTGCTGTTTATGTAGCTCTAAGCAGAGACTGGCGAAAATCACTTTGATTGAAAGGGGTTGCCAAGCTTCCCAAAACCACGAGTTGCCTGAAATATCAGCAAACATTTTTTCACCCAATCTTGATGATTCTTGTAGGTAATGATCAGTACACCAAAACAACTTGGCTCACCAAACTTCGTTCTTCTAGGTTAAACCGTTCGTTTGCAGTAACCGTTTTCATTTTTAGGTTTCACTCTGTTTTCTCCTATACAGATACATGTATTTGGAACTCTAAATCAAAGAAGGTTTGTGCTAGCTCTGTGAAACTTGACACAATAGAGCAGTTTCAAGTTCTATCTCTATGGTTTGTTTGCTGTTGATGTAGCCCTAAGCAGACACTGGCTAAAATCACTTTGATGGAAAGGGGTTGCCAAGCTTCCAAAAACTACGAGTTGCCTGAAATATCAGCAAACATTTTTTCACCCAATCTTGATGATTCTTTCAGGTAATGATCAGTACACCAAAACCACTTGGCTCACCAAATTTCGTTCTTCTAAGTTAAACCGTTCGTTTGCAGTAACCGTTTTCATTTTTAGGTTTCACTCTGTTTTCTCCTATACAGATACATGTATTTGGAACTATAAATCAAAGATGGTTTCTGCTAGCTCATTGAAACTTGACACAATAGAGCAGTTTCAAGTTCTATCTCTATGGTTTGTTTGCTGTTGATGTAGCCCTAAGGAGAGACTGGCGAAAATCACTTTGATGGAAAGGGGTTGCCAAGCTTCCAAAAACTACGAGTTGCCTGAAATCTCAGCAAACATTTTTTCACCCAATCTTGATGATTCATTCAGGTAATGATCAGTACACCAAAACCACTTGGCTCACCAAATTTCGTTCTTCTAGGTTAAACCGTTCGTTTGCAGTAACCGTTTTCATTTTTAGGTTTCACTCTGTTTTCTCCTATACGGATACATGTATTTGGAACTCTAAATCAAAGACGGTTTGTGCTAGCTCTTTGAAACTTGACACAATAAAGCAGTTTCAAGTTCTATCTGTATGGTTTGTTTGCTGTTGATGTAGCCCTAAGCAGAGACTGGCGAAAATCACTTTGATGGAAAGGGGTTGCCAAGCTTCCAAAAACTACGAGTTGCCTGAAATATCAGCAAACATTTTTTCACCCAATCTTGATGATTCCTTCAGGTAATGATCAGTACACCAAAACCACTTGGCTCACCAAATTTCGTTCTTCCAGATTAAACCGATCCTTTGCAGTAAATTTTTCATTTTTAGGTCACTCTGTTTTCTCCTATACGGATACATGTATTTGGAACTCTAAATCAAAGACGGTTTGTGCTAGCTCTTTGAAACTTGAAACAATAAAGCAGGTTCAACTTCTAACTCTATGGTTTGTTTGCTGTTGATGTAGCCCTAAGGAGAGACTGGCGAAAATCACTTTGATGGAAAGGGGTTGCCAAGCTTCCAAAAACTACGAGTTGCCATAAATATCAGCAAACATTTTTTCACCCAATCTTGATGATTCTTGCAGGTAATGATCAGTACACCAACACCACTTGGCTCACCAAATTTCGTTCTTCTAGGTTAAACCGTTTGTTTGCGGTAACCGTTTATATTTTTAGGTTTCACTCTTTTTTCTCCTATAGGGATACATGTATTTTGAACTCTAAATAAAAGACGGTTTGTGCTAGCTCTGTGAAACTTGACACAATAGAGCAGTTTCAAGTTCTATCTCTATGGTTTGTTTGCTGTTCATGTAGCTCTAAGCAGAGACTGGCGAAAATCACTTTGATGGAAAGGGGTTGCCAAGCTTCCAAAAACTACGAGTTCCCTGAAATATCAACAAACATTTTTTCACCCAATCTTGATGATTCTTTCAGGTAATGATCAGTACACCAAAACCACTAGGCTCACCAAATTTCGTTCTTCTAGGTTAAACCGTTCATTTGCGGTAACCGTTTTCATTTTTAGGTTTCACTCTGTTTTCTCTTATACGGATATATGTATTTGGAACTCTAAATCAAAGAGGGTTTGTGGTAGCTCTTTGAAACTTGACACAGTAGAGCAGTTTCAAGATCTATCTCTATGGTTTGTTTGCTGTTGATGTAGTGCTAAGCAGAGACTGGCGAAAATCACTTTGATGGAAAGGGGTTGCCAAGCTTCCAAAAACTACGAGATTCCTGAAATCTCAGCAAACATTTTTTCACCCAATCTTGATGATTATTTCATGTAATGATCAGTACACCAAAACCACTTGGCTCACCAAATTTCGTTATTCTAGGTTAAACCGTTCGTTTGCGGTAACCGTTTTCATTTTTAGGTTTCACTCTGTTTTCTCCTATACGGATACATGTATTTGGAACTCTATTTCAAAGACGGTTTGTGCTAGCTCTGTGAAACTTGACACAATAAAGCAGTTTCAAGTTCTATCTCTATGGTTTGTTGCTGTTGATGTAGCCCTAAGCAGAGACTGGCGAAAATCACTTAGATGGAAAGGGTTTGCCAAGCTTCCCAAAACTACAAGTTGCCTGAAATCTCAGCAAACATTTTTTCACCCAATCTTGATGATTCTTTAGGGTAATGATTAGTACACCAAAACCACTTGGCTCACCAAATTTCGTTCTTCTAGGTTAAACCGTTCGTTTGCAGTAACCGTTTTCATTTTTAGGTTTCACTCTGTTTTCTCCTATACAGATACATGTATTTGGAACTCTAAATCAAAGACGGATTGTGCTAGCTCTTTGAAACTTGACACAATAGAGCAGTTTCAAGTTCTATCTCTATGGTTTGTTTGCTGTTGATGTAGCCCTATACAGAGACTGGCGAAAATCACTTTGATGGAAAGGGGTTGCCAATCTTCCCAAAACTACGAGTTGCCTGAAATATCAGCAAACATTTTTTCACCCAATCTTGATGATTCTTTCAGGTAATGATCAGTACACCAAAACCACTTGGCTCATCAAATTTCGTTCTTCCAGGTTAAACCGTTCGTTTGCAGTAACCGTTTTCATTTTTAAGTTTCACTCTGTTTTCTCCTATAGGGATACGTGTATATGGAACTCAAAATCAAAGACGGTTTGTGCTAGCTGTTTGAAACTTGACACAATAAAGCAGTTTCAAGTTCTATCTCTATGGTTTGTTTGCTGTTCATGTAGCCCTAAGCAGAGACTGGCGAAAATCACTTTGATTTAAAGGGGTTGCCAAGCTTCCAAAAACTACGATTTGCCTGAAATATCAGCAAACATTTTTTCACCCAATCTTGATGATTCTTTCAGTTAATGATCAGAACACCAAAAGCACTTGGCTCACCAAATTTCGTTCTTCTAGGTTAAACCGTTCGTTTGCAGTAACCGTTTTCATTTTTAGGTTTCACTCTGTTTCCTCCTATACGGATACATGTATTTGGAACTCTAAATCAAAGACGGTTTGTGCTAGCTCTTTGAAACTTGTCACAATAGAGCAGTTTCAAGTTCTAACTCTATGGTTTGTTTGCTGTTGATGTAGCCCTAAGCAGAGACTGGCGAAAATCACTTTGATGGAAAGGGGTTGCCAGGCTTCCAAAAACTACGAGTTGCCTGAAATATCAGCAAACATTTTTTCACCCAATCTTGATGATTCTTTCAGGTAATGATCAGTACACCAAAAGCACTGGCTCACCAAATTTCGTTCTTCTAGGTTAAACCGTTCGTTTGCAGTAACCGTTTTCATTTTTAGGTTTCACTCTGTTTTCTCCTATACAGATACATGTATTTGGAACTCTAAATCAAAGACGGTTTGTGCTAGCAATTTGAAACTTGACACAATAAAGCAGTTTCAAGTTCAATCTCTATGGTTTATTTGCTGTTGATGTAGCCCTAAGCAGAGACTGGCGAAAATCACTTTGATGGAAAGGGGTTGCCAAGCTTCCTAAAACTACGAGTTGCCTGAAATATCAGCAAACATTTTTTCACCCAATCTTGATGATTCTTTCAGGTAATGATCAGTACACCAAAACCACTTGGCTCACCAAATTTCGTTCTTCTAGGTTAAACCATTCGTTTGCAGTAACCGTTTTCATTTTTAGGTTTCACTCTGTTTTCTCCTATAGGGATACATGTATTTGGAACTCTAAATCAAAGACGGTTTGTGCTAGCTCTTTGAAACTCGACACAATAGAGCAGTTTCAAGTTCTATCTCTATGGTTTGTTTGCTGTTGATGTAGCCCTAAGCAGAGACTGGCGAAAATCACTTTGATGGAAAGGGTTTGCCAAGCTTCCCAAAACTACAAGTTGCCTGAAATCTCAGCAAACATTTTTTCACCCAATCTTGATGATTCTTGCAAGTAAAGATCAGTACACCAAAACCACTTGGCTCACCAAATTTCGTTCTTCTAGGTTAAACCGTTCGTTTGCAGTAACCGTTTTCATTTTTAGGTTTCACTCTGTTTCCTCCTATACGGATACATGTATTTGGAACTCTAAATCAAAGACGGTTTGTGCTAGCTCTTTGAAACTTGTCACAATAGAGCAGTTTCAAGTTCTAACTCTATGGTTTGTTTGCTGTTGATGTAGCCCTAAGCAGAGACTGGCGAAAATCACTTTGATGGAAAGGGGTTGCCAGGCTTCCAAAAACTACGAGTTGCCTGAAATATCAGCAAACATTTTTTCACCCAATCTTGATGATTCTTTCAGGTAATGATCAGTACACCAAAACCACTTGGCTCACCAAATTTCGTACTTCCAGGTTAAACCGTTCGTTTGCAGTAACCATTTTCATTTTCAGGTTTCACTCTGTTTTCTCCTATACAGATACATGTATTTGGAACTCTAAATCAAAGACGGTTTGTGCTAGCTCTTTGAAACTTGACACAATAGAGCAGTTTCAAGTTCTATCTCTATGATTTGTTTGCTGTTGATGTAGTCCTAAGCAGAGCCTGGCGAAAATCACTTTGATGGAAAGGGGTTGCCAAGCTTTCCAAACATACGAGTTGCCTGAAATATCAGCAAACATTTTTTCACCCACTCTTGATGATTCTTGCAGGTAATGATCAGTACACCAAAGCCACTTGGCTCACCAAGTTTCGTTCTTCTAGGTTAAACCGCTCGTTTGCAGTAACCGTTTTCATTTTAAGTTTCACTCTGTTTTCTCCTATAGGGATACGTGTATATGGAACTCTAAATCAAAGACGGTTTGTGCTAGCTGTTTGAAACTTGACACAATAAAGCAGTTTCAAGTTCTATCTCTATGGTTTGTTTGCTGTTGATGTAGCCCTAAGAAGAGACTGGCAAAAATCACTTTGATGGAAAGTGGTTTCCAAGCTTCCAAAAACTACGAGTTGCCTGAAATATCAGCAAACATTTTTTCACCCAATCTTGATGATTCTTTCAGGTAATGATCAGAACACCAAAAGCACTTGGCTCACCAAATTTCGTTCTTCTAGGTTAAACCGTTCGTTTGCAGTAACCGTTTTCATTTTTAGGTTTCACTCTGTTTTCTCCTATACGGATACATGTATTTGGAACTCTAAATCAAAGACGGTTTGTGCTAGCAATTTGAAACTTGACACAATAAAGCAGTTTCAAGTTCAATCTCTATGGTTTGTTTGCTGTTGATGTAGCCCTAAGCAGAGACTGGCGAAATCACTTTGATGGAAAGGGGTTGCCAAGCTTCCTAAAACTACGAGTTGCCTGAAATATCAGCAAACATTTTTTCACCCATTCTTGATGATTCTTTCAGGTAATGATCAGTACACTAAAACCCCTTGGCTCACCAAATTTCGTTCTTCTAGGTTAAATCGTTCGTTTGCAGTAACCGTTTTCATTTTTAGGTTTCACTCTGTTTTCTCCTATAGGGATACATGTATTTGGAACTCTAAATCAAAGACGGTTTGTGCTAGCTCTTTGAAACTCGACACAATAGAGCAGTTTCAAGTTCTATCTCTATGGTTTGTTTGCTGTTGATGTAGCCCTAAGCAGAGACTGGCGAAAATCACTTTGATGGAAAGGGTTTGCCAAGCTTCCCAAAACTACAAGTTGCCTGAAATCTCAGCAAACATTTTTTCACCCAATCTTGATGATTCTTGCAAGTAATGATCAGTACACCAAAACCACTTGGCTCACCAAATTTCGTTCTTCTAGGTTAAACCGTTCGTTTGCAGTAACCGTTTCCATTTTTAGGTTTCACTCTGTTTTCTCCTATACAGATACATGTATTTGGAACTCTAAATCAAAGACGGTTTGTGCTAGCTCTTTGAAACTTGACACAATAAAGCAGTTTCAAGTTCTATCTCTATGGTTTGTTTGCTGTTGATGTAGCCCTAAGCAGAGACTGGCGAAAATCACTTTGATGGAAAGGGGTTGCCAAGGTTTCAAAAAACTACGAGTTGCCTGAAATATCAGCAAACATTTTTCACCCAATCTTGATGATTCTTTCAGGTAATGATCAGTACACCAAAACCACTTGGCTCATCAAATTTCGTTCTTCCAGGATAAACCGTTCGTTTGCAGTAACCGTTTTCATTTTTAAGTTTCACTCTGTTTTCTCCTATAGGGATACGTGTATATGGAACTCTAAATCAAAGACGGTTTGTGCTAGCTGTTTGAAACTTGACACAATAAAGCAGTTTCAAGTTCTATCTCTATGGTTTGTTTGCTGTTGATGTAGTCCTAAGCAGAGCCTGGCGAAAATCACTTTGATGGAAAGGGGTTGCCAAGCTTCCTAAAACTACGAGTTGCCTGAAATATCAGCAAACATTTTTTCACCCACTCTTGATGATTCTTGCAGGTAATGATCAGTACACCAAAGCCACTTGGCTCACCAAGTTTCGTTCTTCTAGGTTAAACCGCTCGTTAGCAGTAACCGTTTTCATTTTTAAGTTTCACTCTGTTTTCTCCTATAGGGATACGTGTATATGGAACTCTAAATCAAAGACGGTTTGTGCTAGCTGTTTGAAACTTGACACAATAAAGCAGTTTCAAGTTCTATCTCTATGGTTTGTTTGCTGTTGATGTAGCCCTAAGAAGAGACTGGCAAAAATCACTTTGATGGAAAGGGGTTTCCAAGCTTCCAAAAACTAAGAGTTGCCTGAAATATCAGCAAACATTTTTTCACCCAATCTTGATGATTCTTTCAGGTAATGATCAGAACACCAAAAGCACTTGGCTCACCAAATTTCGTTCTTCTAGGTTAAACCGTTCGTTTGCAGTAACCGTTTTCATTTTTAGGTTTCACTCTGTTTTCTCCTATACGGATACATGTATTTGGAACTCTAAATCAAAGACGGTTTGTGCTAGCAATTTGAAACTTGACACAATAAAGCAGTTTCAAGTTCAATCTCTATGGTTTGTTTGCTGTTGATGTAGCCCTAAGCAGAGACTGGCGAAAATCACTTTGATGGAAAGGGGTTGCCAAGCTTCCTAAAACTACGAGTTGCCTGAAATATCAGCAAACATTTTTTCACCCAATCTTGATGATTCTTTCAGGTAATGATCAGTACACTAAAACCCCTTGGCTCACCAAATTTCGTTCTTCTAGGTTAAATCGTTCGTTTGCAGTAACCGTTTTCATTTTTAGGTTTCACTCTGTTTTCTCCTATAGGGATACATGTATTTGGAACTCTAAATCAAAGACGGTTTGTGCTAGCTCTTTGAAACTCGACACAATAGAGCAGTTTCAAGTTCTATCTCTATGGTTTGTTTGCTGTTGATGTAGCCCTAAGCAGAGACTGGCGAAAATCACTTTGATGGAAAGGGTTTGCCAAGCTTCCCAAAACGACAAGTTGCCTGAAATCTCAGCAAACATTTTTTCACCCAATCTTGATGATTCTTGCAAGTAATGATCAGTACACCAAAACCACTTGGCTCACCAAATTTCGTTCTTCTAGGTTAAACCGTTCGTTTGCAGTAACCGTTTTCATTTTTAGGTTTCACTCTGTTTCCTCCTATACGGATACATGTATTTGGAATTCTAAATCAAAGACGGTTTGTGCTAGCTCTTTGAAACTTGACACAATAGAGCAGTTTCAAGTTCTAACTCTATGGTTTGTTTGCTGTTGATGTAGCCCTAAGCAGAGACTGGCGAAAATCACTTTGATGGAAAGGGGTTGCCAAGATTCCAAAAACTACGAGTTGCCTGAAATATCAGCAACATTTTTACACCCAATCTTGATGATTCTTTCAGGTAATGATCAGTACACCAAAACCACTTGGCTCACCAAATTTAGTTCTTCTAGGTTAAACCGTTCGTTTGCAGTAACCGTTTCCATTTTTAGGTTTCACTCTGTTTTCTCCTATACAGATACATGTATTTGGAACTTTAAATCAAAGACGGTTTGTGCTAGCTCTTTGAAACTTGACACAATAGAGCAGTTGCAAGTTCTATCTCTATGGTTTGTTTGCTGTTGATGTAGCCCTAAGCAGAGACTGGCGAAAATCACTTTGATGGAAAGGGGTTGCCAAGCTTCCCAAAACTACGAGTTGCCTGAAATATCAGCAACATTTTTACACCCCAGTATTCATGATTCTTTCAGGTAATGATCAGTACACCAAAACCACTTGGCTCACCAAATTTCGTTTTTTTAGGTTAAACCTTTTGTTTGCAGTAACCGTTTTCATTTTAGGTTTCACTCTGTTTTCTCCTAAAAGGACACATGTATTTGGAACTCTAAATCAAAGACGGTTTGTGCTAGCTCTTTGAAACTTGACACAATAGAGCAGTTGCAAGTTCTATCTCTATGGTTTGTTTGCTGTTGATGTAGCCCTAAGCAGAGACTGGCGAAAATCACTTTGATGGAAAGGGGTTGCCAAGCTTCCAAAAACTACGAGTTGCCTGAAATATCAGCAAACATTTTTTCACCGAATTTTGATAATTCTTTCAGGTAATGATCAGTACACCAAAACCACTTGGCTCACCAAATTTTGTTCTTCCAGGTAAAACCGTCCGTTTGCAGTAACCGTTTTAATTTTTAGGTTTCACTCTGTTTTCTCCTATACAGATACATGTATTTGGAACTCTAAATCAAAGACGGTTTGTGCTAGCTCTTTGAAACTTGACACAATAAAGCAGTTTCAAGTTCTATCTCTATGGTTTGTTTGCTGTTGAGGTAGCCCTAAGCAGAGACTGGCGAAAATCACTTTGATGGAAAGGGGTTGCCAAGGTTTCAAAAACTACGAGTTGCCTGAAATATCAGCAAACATTTTTTCACCCAATCTTGATGATTCTTTCAGGTAATGATCAGTACACCAAAACCACTTGGCTCATCAAATTTCGTTCTTCCAGGATAAACCGTTCGTTTGCAGTAACCGTTTTCATTTTTAAGTTTCACTCTGTTTTCTTCTATAGGGATACGTGTATATGGAACTCTAAATCAAAGACGGTTTGTGCTAGCTGTTTGAAACTTGACACAATAAAGCAGTTTCAAGTTCTATCTCTATGGT